>NC_056735.1:275608340-275643340 GCF_019279795.1 Protopterus annectens | reverse complement strand
TGGTGTTGATGGGATAGTGAACAGGTCATAAGCAAGTCTGGAACCAGTGGCTGAAGATCATGGCAGCCTACAACTGGTTAACAGATTACTCACAAGACAGAAGAATGGACCTGCTCAAATTGTCTGCTAATACACTGGATCTCTGGGGGATATACACTTTGACTAGAAAACTCTGAGAAGATATTGACCACTGTCAAATCCTCATGGCTTTCCAGTAAAAGAAATGAGTGAGTTTCCCCCGTTTGTTGATGTACCAAACCACTAAGATATTGTCAGTGCGAGTCTCAATCATCACTAGGAAGAGAATTCTGTAAGGTCTGCAATGCTAGGACTGCCTTTACCGCCAGTACACTGATGTGAAAATTGGCCTCTGTCAAAGTCCATGTGCCTTGGATAGTCTTCCTCTCGAAATGTCCCACGCTCACTCCTGAAGCAAACAGTCTGTGGTTACTGTGGAGACTAGGGAAGGGAGGATAAAGTGGCAGCCTTGATAGACTGAACATGCTGTCTAGAGATTCTTGTAAGACTGGCTGGGAAGGGCATGGGTTGATGCAGCATTGTAACATCCTCATATGAAATCTGGCATGAGGAACATGAGTTGTAGAAGATGCCAAAGAACTCAAAAGAGATGGGATGGATCTCACTGAGGAGTCTGGGTGAAAGAGAATCAAGGCAGCTTGCTGTCAGAGTAATTATTCTGGATTCTGGAAATGTGGCTATCTGCAACATGGTATCCAGGTAGCATCCTATGAATTCTGTCATTTGCATAGGTCTTCATTTAGACTTTTCCAGGTTTACCATGATCCCTACATGAAGGCATAACTACAGCAAGGAATCTCTATCTCAGATTAGTAGATTCCTCTTGGCAGTGATTATTAGCCTATTATCCAGCTATGGGAACATTTAGTATCCTTGCGGTGTAAGATGTGTTTCAGCTACTGCTATACATTTGGAGAATACCTGTGGGGAGTTGTGGTGAGAGAGAAGGGCAGTGCCCTGAACTGGAAAAGACTGGTTCCCAGCTAAAAGCAAAGGAATCTTCTGGACTGCTTGGCTATCTTTACACGACAGTAGGAGTCCTGCAGATCAACCCAGCACATTCAGTCATCCTTCCTTAGACAAGGTAAAAAGGTTTGAACCGTGACCATCTGGAATTCTGTCTATTTTACAAACAAGTTTAGATGGCTAAGGTCCAGAACGGGCCTCGGGTACCAGCTTTTCTTCAAAACCAAAAAGAAACGAGCAGACTTCGGACCCTTGCTGATCTCGTGGGAATCCTGAAGGACTCATTTGTCTAGCAGCTTTGCCATTTCTTGAACTGTTGCCTTCCTCTGAGGAGGTGAAACATTGCAAAGCTTTCTTTGCGACTTTTGTGGTTGGCAAATAAAGGGCATGATATAAACCCTCTGGATACTACTCTCTGCATCCAAGAATCATGAATGATGGCTAACCAGTAGGGAAGGTGCAGTGACAAGCATCCCCCTCAACTGCCTCCAGAGTGTAGCAGTTGGGCAACCTTTAAGGAGCACTGGAAGAGTTGGTCTCCAAAACGGCCTCATAACTCTTGGTTCCACAGATCACCTCTACCTTGAGGGTGACTGTCCATTGTTGTTGCTTCCTCCTACCCATGAGGGGGTCTACTGCCAGAAATATCATATGTAAAACCATGAGACCTTTGGAACCATAGTCTCTTATCACCCGTTTTGGTTCTAGGATAAGGTCCTTTGAGGGGTGGAGAAGCAGATGATGACAGACAGGTGATTTGCCATCTTGTTTTCTTTTAGCAAGTGTACAGTTCACTTTTGGCCCAATGAGGGAGGAACCATCAAAAGATGCATTCAAAAAAGATGTTTTACAGTTCTCCACAAATCACATAAATGCAGCCAGGTGGTTCAGCATAAAGCAATGCCGATGCCTGCAGTTCTACATGCGCCATCCGCCGTGCTGGATAAATGGCACATAGACACATTAGAAATGGACTATAGGTTTATCAACTGGGAATCCACCATTTTGCAGGACTCTCTAGTCATGGAGACTTGTTCTTTGGTCAAGTCCATCTGAAATCTTCTCAAATGTGACAGGCAGTTCAGTGCCAATAATGCAAACACCACTGAATCCTAAAGTTTCCTTTCCAAATCTGTCCAAAGACTGACTCCTTGTTCGGGGAGGTGGGGGTGGTGTGTGTGGACAGAACAGCTCCCCTCTGAGAGCTCTTTCTTTGTAGCCATCACCACCATAATATCATCCACTTTGGGCCCCTTGCTCCAGTAGAGATGATTTCATGGGGAAACCAAGATTTTGTCAGGGATTCATGGTATGGGCTCCACCACATGCAGCTCCTTTTATGCCCACTGCAACACAAGATCAACAAGTTCATCAGCCGTGGGAACTACACAGTAAGTGGACAGGCCAGCTCATAAGGCCTCAGGAAATACACATTTCTCTCGGGTGGGGTGGGGAGCATCTGTGGACCATACCAATCTTTGCCAAAGTAATTCCAGAATGTCCTCAAAGGAGACATATTCTGGGGGGAAGGACCTTGGGGAACCCTCCCCTTCACAGAAAATGGCATCTTCAGTGACAGACTCCTACGGGAGTCCAAATGCCTCCTTTACAGGAGTGCCCCCTGTGGTCTTCCATGGCTGGAGAGTCTAGGAAAGACTATGAAGATGAAGACCTTACCTTCTGAGCCTTGTCAAGATCTAAAGAAGTTGGCTGACCCTGAGGAACAAGATGATATGGGGAGGAGTGACAGAGATCAGAGGGGATTGGGGTGGATCTGAGCACAAATGGCATACCTTCCCTCTGGTCAGTGACAGAACCCTTTTCGAATCCCTTGAAAACTTAAACTGAAGTCAGTTTCAAAGAAATTCTCTTACAATCTGAGAAACCCAGTGACAGAACCCTTTTCGAATCCCTTGAAAACTTAAACTGAAGTCAGTTTCAAAGAAATTCTCTTACAATCTGAGAAACCCAATCTCCTGGAGACTCAACCTGGCTCAGTACCAAAGCAGTAAAGAGGGAAGAGCTGTCCAGTGCTGAGGCACTGAAGGAAAAACATAGATCCGAAGGTCAGATATGATCCCAACTCCCATGTGCCGATACAGACTTCTTAGATCAGGGGATCCCTCGAGTTCCAACACTGTTGGAGTTGAGCAAGTAAAGGACACTATCAGAGTTGAAGACTACCGGCTCAGAAAAAGACACATCCTGCAGGGAACACACACCTCCAAAACCACTATATGCAGAGGATGGATTGAAGCAGGAGAAATCAGATGACAGTGGCAAGAGCTTATCTTGGCACTCCTGAAGCAGAAAGGGTGGAAAGGACTCCCATCTGAATCTGGGTCCTCAGGAATTGATGAATCATTCTGTCCACATCTGTTTAGGACAAGCTTCTCAACAACCATACCAACCTAAGTGAACAAGCCAAAGGTGGCCCAGAGGACCTGTGGAAGGACCTCTCTGCCTCCAAAGTTGGTTATCAGAGTCAAGGAGTGGTCTGGAATCAGGTGGAATCTTGGTTCTACTGAAAAAGGAGTAGGAAAGTGGATTTTAATAGGTTTTGAGAGGAAGACCAGATACAATGGCTTGAAGAGTTTCAAAGCTGGACCCCACTGTCACTGTAGAGTCCAGAGCCATTTTCCTCAACTCCTTTCCCATTTTTTATTTATCCTTATTTCTGTCCTTCACTTTTTCTTTTTTTTTTTCTTCTTTGTTTTCTCTGCAGTTCTCTTAGCTGAAGAAGAACCTAAGGGAAGAGGCAGACTCTCCCACTGTGGCTGGAAGAAGGCCTTTTAGAGCCAACTTGACCTGTGGACAAGAAGGCCCTTGGCCCAACTGGCAATCCTTGTCAAGATAAGAAGCCTGAGATGATACACCCACTCTTTGAAAGTGGGTCCTTTTGAATTTTCTGTCCACAAGCAGAATATTTCTTAAAGCCTGATGCCTTGTTGGAAATGACTGCAGAAGTTTCACCAATAACAAAAAACTAGTAAACAACACCACAAGCATCACCAAGTCACGTATAAAACAGCCATAAAATTATGATCCCCCAAAGTTTAGCTCATTAGAAAGAAAGGCATAAAAAGTTTTAGATTTTATATGTAATGCCTAAAAGGAAAAGTATACATAAAGGAAATAACATACTGTATTCAACAACAAATACTACCTAAAGGCACAAAAAAAACTGCATTCGGCTGGAATCGGCACCAAACAAAATCTGAGATTTATCAGGTCAGAGAGGAATTATGGGTAGGGTAGGATCCTGGGCCTAGGATCCTAAGATCTAAAGGTTGCTGGCTTCAGATCCGGTTGGATCAGATATAATCTAATCTACAGCTGACATGGACAGAAAAGGCAATACTGGATCAGAAGGTCACACTGAAAACAGAAACTTAGAACACACTTGTTCAGCTTTGTCATGTGACAGTCTCAAAGAGAGCAAAACTTAAAATTAAAACAGTTCTCTCAAAAACATTGTTTTGTTAAAATCAATCTCAATGTGGAAGGTTCTTCCCTGAAGGGAAGTTAAGAGCCCAACAGAGAAACACTAGATGAGCATCGATCCTTGAAAGCTCGTAAGAGGAGCACTCTTTAGCGGCAGTAAAGCTCTGAAGAACTCAGCACACAGACTGCTATTTTTTCCCAGCCCTGATCCAGGTTTCAATGATCTTGGTGCATGTGCATAGAAAGATAGGGAAGCTAGCCAGTCATTATACCAAATGCAGGACATAACCCATGCAGCTTAGGTTACTAAAGTAATGATCTAATGATAAACATATGAAGTGGTCTGCAATTCTTGAAGAGGCACTTCAGTGGGTCCCCATCCACAAAAAAAGCAATATTCTAAGCAACAAGCGCATCTGGGAAATTCATCCGCTAAACAATATATCACACAAATGCTTAAAAGTGAAGCTTTAAGGCTAGAAGGTAAAAAAACCTGTAAAGACAGGAAGCTGGCTACAGGATCAGCCAACCTTCAATTACAAATTCACTACTGAGTAACAGTTTCTTTCTGCACTTTAGAAAATTTGTTGGAAGTAAATAACGTAAAAAAGATGCACATTTTGTCAGTAACACTAAAAAGATGCACATTTTGTAAACAACACATTGCTCTAGCCTACTTCTGCTCAGATCTGGATTTCACACAGCAGTATCAGATAAGAATCAAAACTATGTAAGGACTATGAGCTAATGACTTAAAAGCAAAAAGTATCAAATTTAAGGTGCATTCATTGGCTAAAAGCATTATGTGGTTTTCATTCAGTCCTTACCTTCAGCCAAATCCTGGAACCTGCAAAAAAAAAAAAAAATTACATATAAAATGCTACAGCCAGTTCATTTTCTAAAGCACATAAAAGAAAAACATCTAAAAGGCAGAAAACAAATTAGAACATTGACAGTGGAGTTCACTTTCAAATGACTATTTAAAGACTATACTATACTGAGTATGATAAATTCAGTGTGTATGTATTTGATGCATCTTTCCCTCCTGAGAAGAATGTTTTAATGGAAAGGTTTAGCTTGTTTAACAAATAAGAGGACTCAGACGTGCCTACAAAGTCATAAACAAAATCATAGTATTAACTGTAAAAGGCCAGTGTCAAGACCACAACATTGGTATGGATGAATGGTACTTGGTATTATCGCAACCACATTCCACAGTCAATACCGGACATTGTAATTCCCAATTGTAGCAGACGATATCATACTTGGTATGTATGTTAACTGTAAAGCATTTCAAAATGTGTTCAGAAAATATTATTAGACAAACTGATCTCATTTTTGGATGATCACACCATCACATAGTTTTGCCGCGGTGCAATACTGTCAGGAGAGCTGTCTCACCTGCTCTCTCAAAGAATTCCAGACAAAAGCCAAAAACAGCACGGAGAAATTGCCTCCAACTGGAGACACCTCTTTAAACTGTAAAGTTAGCCGCTGCCAAAACATGTTTGCAGTAACATCTTCACAAACAAGAGAACCAGCAAACAGAATACAAGCTGGAACCAAATAACCACTGGAGCATATAGAAGACTCAAGTTTATTGTTTTACTGCTTTCATCAGAGTGTATCACAGACTTCTTCAGAAAGAATTTAACAGTAATTACCCTTTGCTTAAATATCCCTCCAAAAACAAACACATGACTGAAGCATCCAATAAACAAGCAACCTACACTGATATATTAACATACCAAAGCCCTAAAAAACATTGTCATAAAAAACAACACATTCTCCTCACATTAAAAATTATATTCATAATATACAAGAACGCAATTTTAAAACACTTGAAATGAACACATTTTCATTTAAACTAGGATATGTATATGCATTTAGCCTAATCTACTATTTAAGTTCCCTTAATTCAATAAGGTCATTCCAAGGATCACCTCTTACATTTTTGACTACAATGTCCAAGTCCATAAATCCAAAATCATGGCTAGGATTACTAAGCACATGTTTTGCCAAAACACTTTTAGGATTTCCTTTTTTAATGTCCAAGGTGTGCTTATAAATCATCTCTCTAAACTTTCTTTGGGTTTTACCCACATAGAAACAAGGACATTGAGTACACTGAGCCAAATATATAATACCAATGGTGTTACAATTGCAAAAAAACTTAGTGTAAATTTGCACATGGTTGACAGCAATTTCATCTTGCACCATTATATATTGACATTGCCTGCACAAACCCCATTTAAAGGTCCAACTTCTCTTGGTAGTACAAATCAATTGTTCATACATATTTGATTCCAAAATCAAAGCTGGAAAAAATATTCCAATTTTTTCTCAAAATACTAAAAATATGGGAACAATCAATAGTATAAGTTGCAACAAAGGCATGAGGAAAATCTTTTTGGGGTGTTTTAACCGGAGATGTAAAACCCACCCTCATATCAGCATTACTAAATAGTAGAGGCACGTATTGCCCATTCTTTTTTTTTCTGTTCAACTTCAGCATAAATGCCCTGTATCATATTCAGGGGTAGCCTCTACAGATTAACATATCAATAAGTTTTGTCAGCTTCCTTTTTTAAATGCGTCATCATCCATTACCATTCTGGTAAGTCGAACTAGTTGCCCCTTTACTACCCCCCTCCCTTCTTCTGATGCTCAGGATGGCACCTATCATAGTGTAGAAGACTATTAGAAAAAGTGGGCTTACGGGAGATGTTGTTAACTAGCCTCTGGTTAAATCTATCTTTTGATGCCTCTATATCCAAATAAGCTATATTACTAGGGCTACATTGGAAAGTAAACTCAGAAAAATTGTAGTTTCATTCAGGTAATCAATGAAGACTTGCAATTCAACCTCAGATTTTTTCCACACAATAAATACATCATCTAAAAAATGCAAGTAAACCTCCCATGGAGGTAGGTCAACCTGACCAATGATAAATTTTTTTTCCCATTTTACCACAATTATATTCGCAAATATGGGGGCACAAGCTGCCCCCATAGCTACTCCCTTCTTGTGCAGAAAGAATTGCCCATCAATAAACACAAAGTTATTTTTCAATACTAGTTCTATATAGGTGTCAGAACAGTTGATGTCATTGTTAGAAAATTTTTTGGAATCAGTTAAAAATTCATGAAACCATTCGAGACCAATATCATGGGGTATAAAATACAGCTGTGTACACTTACCATAAATGTAGATGTTAGAGTGCATTCACTGTTGCAGTCCTAACCAATGGGTCATCCAGCTCCTGGTAGCCCTTGATTGGCCAGAATACCAAAGGTAAGTAAATATGACATCAGCTGTCGTAGGTTGTAAAGGACATCAGGACGTCTGATACAAAAGGAGGCAGCTGACGTCACTTCCTCAGTCTTTCTTGCCATAACAGTCAGGAGTCCCCAGAAAACAAGGCTTAAGCCAAATGAAACTTTGGCAAATAAAACCAGATTCAGCCTGTACCTTAGAAAAGGAGAACAGGAAAGGACCAAATAAGGGGGAAGGAGGGAGGGAAACCAGGACTGCAACAGTTAATCCACTCTAACATCTGCATTTATGGTAAGTGTACACAACTGTACTATGTTCACCAAGTTTCACTGTTGCAGGCCTAACCAATGGGTTGATTACCAAAACCCAGAGAAAATGGAGGAGGTACCAACAGAATCAAGGATTGGAGAGAATGCCTGCAGAACAGCAGTGGCAAACCCTGCCCTGGCTCTAGAAAACAAAGGCAAATTATAACGCTTTGTGAAAGTGTGAACAGAAGACCATGTGGCAGCCTCTAAAATGTCTTTAGTAGGGACATCCCTTAAAAAGGCTACAGAAGTGAAAGCTGCTCTTGTGGAGTGGGTCCTAACTCCTTGAGGAGGAACCTTGCCATGAAAGGAATACCAGAAAGTAATACAATGTGCAATCCACTTAGAAATGGTTTGCTTAGAGAGATAGCTTTGCCCTGAGCTCCAGGGGCAAAACTGACCAATAACTGCACTGATTTCCGAAGGTCTTTAGTCCTGTCTAGGTAAAACCTAAGCTGTCTGTGCACATCAAGAGAATGTAGAATCATTTCACCTCTATTTCGAGGATTAGGAAAGAAAGTAGGAAGGTGTATGGACTAATTAAGAGTAAGGCTAGAAACCACCTTGGGCATAAAAGAGGGAGTGGTTCTCAGAGAGACACGATCTGCATGGAAAATAAGAAAAGGCTCCACAGCCATCAAAGTTTGCAGCTCCGAAACCCTCCTTGCTGAAGTTACAGCCAAAAGGAAGGCAGTCTTCCAAGAGAGAGACTTTAAATCTGCAATGGCAGCTGGCTCAAAAGGAGGAAGAGTGAGTTTCTCCAGAACAAAATTAAGATCCCAGGCTGGAGTAGGTGCCTTTCTGGGAGGTTTTAAGTTGCAAGCACCTCTGAGAAACATTTTCATCAGGGGATGAGAGCAGGGTGGTCACCCCTCCATTTTTTTTCCGGACTATCCAGAAATCAGACTGATTTTCCGGTAGTCCAGAAAACACTGTATAAACTCCGGTATTCTGTTTCAAAAAGGAAACAGACTATCGGAGTTTGTAAATCGGCTGACTTATGATGCTTTTTTTTACAGAAAAGCAAAGTAAATCAGCCAAAAGCAGGCAGCAGGAATGAAAAAAGAGGGTGTTCCCGCTGAGTGATGTCATCGCAATATCACAGAATGGGCGGGTTGTGGGCGGGAGAGGGGATGGGTGGGGTGGGTAGGGTTACTGGTGGCGCGCATGGCTTTACTCCGGTTTTAGCCACAAAGGAAGGTGGCAACCCTAGATGAGAGAAAATGGGTTGCTCAAAAGAACAATGAGCAGAAATGGCTAAAGCATGGATCTTGATGGAGGAAAATGAAAGACCACCCTGAAGCAAATCAGCCAAAATATTCCAGGATCAGAGGAAGAGTAGGCTGAGAAGAAGATTCCCCTCTAGCCTGCATCCAGTGAGAGAATCTTTCCGATTTGCCAGTGTAGGACTTCCTAGTGCTAGGCCTCCTGAAGTACATTGACCACTTGCTGGGAAAGGGAAGAAGAAATGGACTGATTCATAAAATGAGGCATGCTACCAAATGGAAAGACTGAAGATGAGGATGTAGAATATTTCCCCCTTCCTGAACCAAAAGATCTGGTTTCAGAGGAAGATGCCAAAGAGGAAACTGGGAGAGACTGCAAAGCAGTGGATACCAATGCTGTCTGGGCCAGTCTGGAGCTATGAGAATAGTCCTTGGTCTTTCGTCCCTTATCTTCAATAATACCCTGGGAAGAAGAGGAAAAGGAGGGAAGGCATAAACTGACAGAAGCATCCAAGGGAAGGACAGAGCATCCACTCTCCAGGCCTTGCTGTGATGCTGTCTGGTGCAAAAAAAATGGTAGAAGGTGGTTGTCTGGGGAGGAGAAAAAAATCCACCTGAGGAGTGCCCCAACGGTGAATGATGCTGTAAAAGACTGCTCTGTTCAGTTGCCACTCATGAGGATCTAGGGTCTGTCTGCTCAACTGGTCTGCCAAAACACTGAGTCTCCCTGGAAGAAATGGAGCTAGGAGATGCAGGCACAAGGATGCTGTTATGAACCAGAGAATCATGCTCTGTCTGCACAGGGGGTAAGAATGAATCCCTCCCTGTTTGTTGATGTACCACATGACTGTGGTGTTGTCTGTCCTGACAAGCAGAGTTCCTGGAGAAAGAAGATGCTTAAAAGCTAGTAAGAATTGCTGAACTGCCATCAACTCCTTTAGGTTTATGTGCAGGTGCATCTGCCTGGCATTCCAACGTCCCTGTATGCATCTGCCATCCAGGTGAGCTCCCCAGGCGTAGTCCAATGCATCCGTGGTAAGAACTTGAATGGCAGGAGATGGTCAAAAAGGAATGCCCTTGTTTTGTAGACAGGCTGTCGCCCACCATAGAAACTCTGTCTGCAGACATGGAAGCAGAGGAATTATCATATCCAGGTCCTGTGCGTGTTGACACCAAAGGTTCTTGAGGTACCATTGCAATTTCCTCATATGCAGTCCTGCATATGGAATCATGAGAATGCAAGAGGCAGTGTATCCCAGAGCTTGCAAGTATTTTCTTGCAGAGAGCTGGGACAGGCTTGCCAAATCCTTGAAGTAAACTGGAAGAGTTGCCTGCTTCTCCTGGGTGAGATTATCATCTGGGCGGCTGTGTTTAGACTCGCCTCCCGAGAATATTATCTCCTTGGATGGCACCATTTTTTTATTTTTCCACATTGAGAGTGTAACCCAGAGAAGAGAGAAGAGTCTTTACAAATTCCAGATCCTTTAACAGCTGTTCTTGAGAATTTGCTTGAATTAGACAGTCGTCCAAGTATGGATAAATCTGAATTTTCTTCTGACTGCAAAAAGCAATGACTGGAGCTAGGCACGTCGTGAAAACTCTGGGAGCAGTAGATACACCAAAGGCAAAGCAGAGAATTGATAATGTTGCTTGCCCACTCTGAAACGAAGGTATTGCCTGCAACTTTCCCTGATAGGGATGTGCAGATAAGCTTCTTTGAGATCCAAAGTTACTAGCCAGGAGTCCTTGTCTAACATTGGTAGTAAATGATGCAGAGTGAGCATTTTGAACTTTGGAATTACCAAGAAAGAGTTCAGAATGGATAGATCTAGGATAGGACGCTAGGTGCCTTCTTTTTTTGGAACTATGAAAAGTGTGGAATAGAAGCCCGGGCCTACCTGCTGAGCAGGAACCGATTCTATTGCCCCCAGATGTAACAGAGACAAAATGTGCTTTTCTACTTCTGCCCTTTGGTTTGGAGGAGTGTCCGGGAATCCTTTAGGTACTGGAAAGGTGTGGAAAGAAAACCTGTGACCTAGGGATACAGTTCTGAGTACCCATTTGTTATCTGGGATGGTGGCCCAGACATTTGCAAAAAAGGCCAACCTTCCCCCTAAAGGATTCTCCAGGCAAGCAGGAACAGGCAGAAGTTGGACAGAGTCATTGAGAATGTTTGGATTGAGATGAAGGCTTAGAACTGCCCACCTTGGAAGTGGAAGTACGCCAACGCTTAGACATTTGAGGGGTAGCCACCTGCCCCCTAGAAGATTTGTAACCTCTAATCCTAGAGCAGTTCTGTCTGCTGGTATCAGGAAACATCCATCTCTTAGAAGGATAATTCCTGCTGAAATGAGGAGGTTGAACTTGCACAAAGTCTTTAACTGTTTGCATAGACTTGGCCTTATCCTCCATCTTTTTGAGCACTTCCTCGGCTTTGCTGCCAAAAAGACTGTCCTTATGTAAAGGTACATCTAAAAGCTTAGACATGACAGGCTCTGGAAGGGGCTGCTCCCTAAGCCATACATGCTTTCTGAGAACAGATCCAGTAGTTGTAGCCCTGCAGGAAGCTTCTAGAATGTCAAAACCACAATGTAAAGAATGTTTACTGACAAGAGTGGCAGAATTAATCAAATCTTGCATATCCTTACTCTCTGCCAAAAAAGGCACACTTGCAATGTTTGACTTAATAGCCTCCAAGCTGTGCTGCTGATACTTAAGCATATGTAAAAGGCAATTAGTAGACCTAATAGCAAGAGTGGCAGAGGTATAAACTTTTTTACCCCACATATCTAGGTTCCTAGATTCCCTGTCGGAAGGAACAGGATTCTTGGTAACAGTGGCCTTAACTCTTTTAGGCCCTTGAGAAATAACCTCTGGGTCAGCTAGCGGATTCCTAAAAAGAAACAAATGAGAATCAGGGACTCTATAGTACCTGTCAGGCTTCCTGGGAGCAGGAGGAACTGAATATGGAGTCGAGGATTTTTCCAGAAAAACATCATCAACCACTTCCAACACTGGAGGAATAGCCAGTGGCTTATGCTGAGGCAAATCCAAAAACTCCCTGATCCTTTTCTTAGACTGGGGATAATCCTGACTTTCCCATTTAAAATGCTCCCTGAGAGTATGCAAAGTATCACCAAAAGAGAAATCCTCTGGGAGGAGAAGCAGAAGGAATGAATTCCTCTGCATCTGAATCCTCAAAAGGAGAAAAAACCTGAGAAAATTCCTCTTCATCAGCAGAAATGCTAGAAGTACCAGAACCTGAATAAGACAAAGCCTTAGGAGAGACATCCCTACCCCTTTTTGAAGGAGGAGGCTATGAAACCCTAATAAGAGTCAAAAGGTCATCAGCCATTTTAACCATTTGAGAATGAGGGGGAATGAGAGGAAACTGGAGCTAGTTTCTTCACAGGCTTACGACTGGAAGATTTACCTGCAAGTCTGAAGGACTTGGGAGGCCTGGCAACTGCCGAAGTAGTGGCTAAGGTTGTCGGTATGAGCTTGCTATCTGAACGAAGAGCAGAGGCCTCGGACACCGGAGCCAGCTTAGCAGCTCCGGAACCAGCTGAAGAGGCAACAGGCGGAAGGTCAAAAGGCAAAATGGAAACCTGAGGCATGAAGGACTCAAATGGTTAAAATCAGAGCCTACGGTTGAAAATCCGCGGACAGCAGGGGCTGCAAAGGCGCCTCACTGGCTACCGCAGGACAGACGACCAACTTATTATCTGAAGACTAGACCTTCTGAAGCCTGTCGTGGTCCTTGTCCGTATGCTTCTTAGGGATATCCAAAGCCTGAAGACCAGCAGATGCCATACCGACAAACTTAAGCCACACTCCAAAATGCTTAGCCTGATGATGAACAGTACGCGGATTAAAGGAAGCACAGAGGTCACAATTAGGAATGTTGTGGTCAAGGCCTAAACAAATAATACAATAGGAATGAAAATCTCTATGGGGAATCTGCTTTCCACAGGTAAGACAATTATTGACTTTTTCTGACATTCGTTAAGGCAAGAAAAGAGGATCCCCAACAGGGTACTTAGCTGTAGTTGACTTCAACTTTGTAGTTGGAAACCAAAAATGTAAACTGCCGACCAGCAAAAATGCTTCTGCTTCGGGCTCCGCAGCAAGGAAGACTGAGGAAGTGACGTCGGCTGCCTCCTTTTGTATTGGAAATCTTGACGTCCTTTACACCCGACGACAGCCGATGTCATATTTACTTACTTTGGTTTTCTGGCCGATCGATGGCTACCAGGAGCCGGATAACCCACTGGTTAGGACTGCAACAGTGAAACACGATGAACATCACTGAAAAGATTCATCACATCTATGGTACAAAAAATCAAATCACCAAATTTATCCTTTCTTAACTTATCTAAAAAGTCCCATGAATCTTTACAGATGTGGTCATAGTCATTTATGTCAACATATTTTGCTAATAGGTGGGTTTTAGAATTGGCCGCATTCACAATTGGTCTCATTGGCGGGTCCCTCATAATTTTATATATTTTAGGAAGACGAAAAATGGAGGGGACAACTGGATATTTAACTTCTAAAAACATTCATTCATCTAATGTTATTTGGCCCTAATCAAGCATATCCTGGAGCACCCATTCAATTTTTGCATAGGAGATGTGTACCATATTCAAAGAAGTTTCTTAGTAAAATTCACCTTCATACAAAAAACTATGCATTTTATTTAAATAATCAACATAATTCATAATCATAACCCCACCCCTCCCACCCTTGTCAGGTTTCATTACCCTAAGGCTCCTGTCTTTACACAATTTCCTTAGTAATTCACTTTCAGAATCAGACAAATTATGGAGCTGAGAGGGTTTTTTCCACAATAACAACCTGAATTAAAATTCACACATTTTCTCAAACAGCAATAAAGGTGCAGCCGGGGGGGGGGGGGGGGGTTTGAATAAACTCTTTCTACAAAATAAGGACCGTGTTACAGCCATTCCTCTGTCCTTAAAAAATACTTTAATATTAAGTTTTCTTAAAAACAGTCTGAGGTCTATCACCAAGTCATCAATCCTAGATCTTGTAGAGGGAACAAAAGTAAAAGCTCTACTCAGCAGGTTCGCTAAATGAATATCAAACACGTTTGCAGTAAAGTTAAGAACAGAAAAGTCACCTTGTATTTTTTTTTTATCATCGGACAGGGCAAAAAATCCTGAGAGAGCATATCCACATCATTATCAACCTGAATTAGTTCCTGCAGCGTCTCACATTCCTCCAAGGTTGATTCTGATGTGTTGAATTCACTTATGAGTTTGTATTCATTTGTGAGTGTCCATTCCATCTGTTCCGGATTCCCTCTGAATGTCTCAGAAAACTTTGACCAGCAGGGGCGAGGTTTTCAGTCACTACATCACTTCTCTCTTCTTCGGAACTCTGAACATGATAATCAGAGGGGGAATTCATGTGATTGTTAGGTTTACGATAAGCCACCCCTTTGAGATAATCAGCACAATCTCTTTCCAATTTCCTTTCTTTTCTTAACAGGATGTTAAAGATCGCCTTATCTATTGAAGAAAACATATTGTAAAAGTTGTTCTGTTGCTGATCAAACAACAAGTCATTTGTAATGACCCCCTCCAATGTAGTGGCATCTCCCATTATTTGCTCTATCTGAATCTGGTTATGTTTTATTAATATTTCTAATAATTCACATCCCTGCCAGTCAAAGATCAAGTAATTAACGATACAAAGGGGTATCAGCCATTAATCCATTGGGATATTTCCAGTGCCGGAACCCTTTGGGAACCCTTCGTACAGCAATACATTCACAGAAGTAATTATTTTCCACTTGTAGCTTCTTAATTTTAAATAACTTGTCCTCCAAAATGTCTAGAGACTGTGCCAAAGAAACATTTTCCAAAACATTGTGGCTAAGCTGTAAACCTTTCTTAAGCCAAACACCAATATTCATATTATTAGTGTTACGATTGCCAGAAGTGTTGGCAAGTATCCTCGATGTAATATTAAATTCATGGTCAGTCACAAAAGCGGTTACATTATCAGCAGTCCTCTGTCCTGGAGGGATTGTTGCTGCCTGAGATTCTGGATCAAAGGTCAGTCCAGCCTTCGCTGCAAGGACAGAGACTTTGTGGGTCAGTTGTTGAACAAGTTGGGTAAGTAAACCCAATGCTGGTGGATAGGTCTTCTTCATTGTTGCTCATCAGTTGGGAACCAGAACCAGCATTCTCAACCAACACAGACATCTTCACAAACAAGAGAAAATACAGTTTTGTACCTACCATAAATGTAGATGTTCGAGTGTACACCCTGCTGCAGTCATCACACTTGGGTTATACTGTCGTCAGGCGGTCCCGCAGTCGGCAAGAATTCCAAAGTCTTGGTCCGGCGTCAGTTGCTGTCACTTCTTCCCTGACGTCAGTGTGCCAGGGGTATATATAATGCATCCGACACCATCTTCTTCAGTTTTTCTTGCCCCAGATGTCAGGTGCCCACAAAAAGGTGGTCAGTAATTAGTACCAAATAAAGTAATTTTTTTGCACAAACAAAAAATCCCTCCAGCTATAAGCAAATACATCAGGAAGGTATTGTATAGATTTAGCCAGTTAGATCAGAGGGGATGGAGGGAGGGTAACCTGGACTGCAGCAGGGTGTACACTCGAACATCTAGATTTATGGTAGGTACAAAACTGTACTATGTTCATCGTGTTACCCTGTTGCAGTCATCACACTTGGGTAGAATCCCAAAGCTATGGATGGGTGGAGGAGTTATAGAGGGTTAGAGGAGGCTAAAAGGCCCTGCAGAACTGCAGTGGCGAAGCCAGCCCTAGTCTTAGAGTAAAGTGGTAAGTGACAGTGTTTGGTAAAAGTGTGTACTGAACTCCAAGTTGCAACTTCCAAAATCTCCTTGGTTGGTACCCCCCTGAGGAAGGCTGTAGATGTAGCTGTTGCCCTGGTAGGGTGGGGCCTAATGGTAGCAGGAACTGGTTTTCCATAATGGGTATAGCAAAAACAAATGCAATGTCCTATCCATTTGGAAATGATTTGTTTTGATATAGCCTTCCCTTGCGAAGCTGTAGCATAGGATACAAAGAGCTGGTCAGATTTTCTGAAAGCATTAGTTTTATCCAAGTAGTAGCAAAGTTGCCTGTGAATGTCCAAGGAATGCAGGAGTCTTTCTCCTTTGTTCTGCGGGTTTGGGAAGAAGGTGGGTTAAGTGAATGGTCTGATTTAAAGACACACTGGAAACCACCTTAGGCATGAAGGAATGATTAGTTCTTAGAGAAACTCTGTCTTGATGGAAAATGAGGAAAGGTTCCACTGCCATTAGTGCCTGCAGCTCTGAGACTCTTCTAGCTGAAGTTATTGCTAGCAGCAGGGCAGTCTTCCATGATAGGAACTGTAGATCTGCAGAGAAAGCTGGTTCAAAAGGAGGTAGTGTAAGTTTTTCCAGAACAAAATTGAGTTCCCATGTTGGTGTAGGTGCTCTCCTGGGGAGCCTAATGTTTTTTGTCCCTCTGAGGAACTGCCTTAGAAGTGGATGCAAAAATAAGGGTGGTTCTGTGTTGTAGTGGGCTGAAATAGCTGATGCATGGATTTTAATGGAAGAAAAAGAAAGTCCTTTGTGCAACATCTCAGTTAAATACTGTAGAATGTGAGGCAGGTGAGACTGAAGTGTGTTTTGGTCTTTAGTTTGGTTCCAAGCACAAAACCTTTTCCATTTGTCCGCATAGGCCTTCCTGGTGCTGGGCCTCCTAGCTTCCAGAATAACATCCATAACTGTATGGAAAAGAGGAGCTGGCTGGATGTTTAGGTGATTTTCCATGCAGCCAGATTTAAGGTTTTTAGCTGGCTGTGAAGAATCTGACTGTTTTGCTGTGTGAGCAAATGGGCAGTTTGTGGTAAAATCCAAGGTGGGCCCTGGGCCATATTCCTCAATAGTGGGTATCAGTGCTGGCGTGGCCAGTCTGGGGCTATGAGTATCAGTCATGGTCTCTCCTTTCTGACTTTCAGAAGCACCTTTGTGAGGAGAGGCAATGGAGGGAAGGCATATACTGTCAGGTTTTTCCAGCTGAATGAGAGTGCGTCCACTTTCCAAGCTTGATGGTGAAGTGTCCTTGTACAAAATTTTGTTAGCTGATAGTTTTGAGGACTGGCAAACAGGTTTATGTCTGGAAGGTCCCATTTTTGAGTTATCATTGCAAATACTTGTGGATCCAGTTTCCACTCGTGGGGATCCATGATGTTTCCGCTGAGGTCGTCTGCCAATGTGTTCTTTTGTCCTGGAAGGAATTGAGCTTGTAAGTGAACTTGGTAAGCCAGAGCTGTGTTCCACAAGGTCATTGCTTGCCTGCATAGAGGGTAGGAGTGTGTATCCCCTTGTTATTTATTTATTTATTTATTTGCAGTTGGTTTACCAGGATAGTCCATTGGGCCAAGATGAACCCATTTTCAATGGAGTCCTGGGGAGAAAAGCTCCAGTAACAAGTTACACTAGGTTATACATTAAAAATTACAAAGTTTACAGTAAACAAGTTACACTAGGTTATACATATATATAGATTACAAAGTTTACAAGTGAACAACAAGTATAGTTCTAGAAACCAGGTTAAAACAGGCTTTTGGTTAAGATATAAAAATTTACAAGTGATACAATTTAGTGTGAGACAAGAGTTCTAGTATCAGATTACAAATGGTTTTTAGTTTGAGTACAATTATTTCAACTGTCTAATATAGATTTAATGGTGTTATTAGATTTTATGAAGTTCAGAAAAAAAAAAATAAATAAATGGCATATAAAGTTACAATTTAGAGAGGGTGCAAAGTTAGTACAAGCTTGAGAGAGATGTTAGTACAAGCCGAGAGAGATTGTGGTAGGAGAGGTAGGATGGATGTGACCAGAGAGGTGGACAATGTTTAGTTGTGCAGATTATGTTGGGAGAGAACAGGAGCATTCCCCACTGGGATAATAGGTGAGAACAGGAGCATTCCCACTGGGATAAAAGGTAAGAGTGAAGAGATTTTTTGAATGTAGAGTGATTGGAGATGGTACAAATGTTTATGTACCACAATACTGTGGTGTTGTCCGTCCTTATTGTAAGTTGTCCTGGATGTAATAGATTCTTGAAGGCTGTCAGAGCAATTCTGTACAGCTAGCATCTCTTTTTGATTGATGTGCAGATTCCTTTGATCTGCAGACCATACTGTCCTGCCATGTGTACCCCCCAGGCTTAGTCCGATGCATCTGTTGTCATAGTTTGCCTGGCTGGGGGCAAGGTGAAAGGCTGACCCTTGTTGAGGTGACATGCCAGTGACCACCATAGAAACTCCTGTTGTAGGCAGGGAATGAGAGATATCATTGTGTCCAAGCTGTGGCTGTGTTGAGACCATATGCTTTTTAGGTACCACTGTAATTTCCTCATATGCAGCTTTGCAAATGGTATTAGTAGTATGCAAGATGCCATGAAGCCCAAGGCCTGCAGAATTTTTCTTGCAGGTAGTTGGGTCTTTGTTGCCATTGTTTTGAAATATTGAGTCAGTTGTAGTTGTTTGTCTGGCGTCAGATAAGCCTTCTGGGCCGTTGTATTCAAGCTGGCACCCAGGAATGTCATATTTTGTGAGGGTACTAGTTTTGATTTCTTTCTGTTTACTGTGTACCCCAGGCAACTTAGATGTTTTACAAAAGCCAGATGTTGTAAGAGGATGTCCTTGCTTTCTGCTTGGATGAGGCAGTCGTCCAGGTATGGGTATATTTGAATTCCTCTTTGTCTGCAGTATGCAATTACTGGTGCCAGGCATTTTGTGAAGACCCTGGGTGCAGTAGATAAGCCAAAGAGCAGTGCAGAGAATTGGTAATGGGTTGAACCTGCAATGAAACGGAGGTAACTTCTGCAACTTTGTCTGATAGGGACATGCAGGTATGCCTCCTTGAGGTCCAACGTTACTAGCCATGCTTTCTTGCCCAACATGGGAAGAAGCTGCTGTAGTGTTAGCATCTTGAATTTGGGTACTTGTAAGAAGGTGTTTAGAATTGGAAGGTCCAGAATTGGTCTCCAGGCATTGTCCTTTCTGGGAACTAGAAAGAGTCTTGAGTAAAATCCTTGGCCTTGCTCTCGAGTAGGTACCAGTTGAATGGTTCTCATGTCCATGAGAGCTGCAATTTGTCTTTGTGCCTCTGCCCATTGATTTTGTGGCAGGTTTGGCATTCCTCTTTTCATTGGCAAGGCGTGAAAATGGAATCTGTATCCTCGTGAAATTATGTCTAGGACCCATTTGTCCTTCGTGACAATGTGCCAGTTGTCTGAAAAAAGTGCGAGTTTTCCTCCCAAGGGGGCTGCCAAGAGAGTGTTGCTTGGCCAGATGAGGTGCAAGTCATTGAGTTTGCCTTCTGGTAGTTTGGAACCTGTCTTCTCCTCCCTTCTGTGCTGCAGTGCCCCATTGTTGAGGTTTGTACTGGGCTTGTGGTTGCCCTCTGCCTCTTGGACGTCTGTATTTACCCCTCTGTGGCCTGTCAGTAGCTGGAAAGGACCAATTTTTTGTTGGCCAATTTCTGCTGAAGCGAGGGGCTGTACCTGTAGGAAATCTTTGACTGTCTGCATAGATTTTGCCTTATCCTCCATTTTCTTTAAGACTTCTTCTGCTTTAACTCCAAAAAGAACATCCTGCTGTAAGAGAGCATCTAGAAGCTTTGCTTTAACATGATCAGGCAGAGTTTGTTCCTTTAACCAAGCATGCCTACGTATAACAGACCCAGTGACAGCTGCTCTGCAGGAAGCCTCCAAAGAATCAAACCCACATTGTAAAGTATGTTTGCCCACCTGTTCAGTTGCATGCAACAGATCCTGCATTTCTTTCAATTCAGACTGTTGAGGGAGTGTGCTCATTTTTTGTTTTAACTGAGACATTAGAAATTGCTGATATGAAACTGGCAATTTAGTGCCCTCATAGCTAGAGTGGCTGAGGAGTAAACTTTTTTCCCCCACCTGTCTAAAGCTCTGGAGTCCCTTTCAGAGGTTGCAGGATTTTTAGCCATAGAAGCCTTAGCCCCTTTGGGACCCTGGGAGATAGTCTCTGGATCAGCAACAGGACTTTTGTAAAGAAATTTGTGGAAATCAGGCACTCTATAGTATCTGTCAGGTTTGACCGGAGCAGGAGGCAGAGAGTCTGGGTTCAAACTGGATTCTAAGTAAACATAATCCACAATGTCTAAAACTGGGGAAATGGCAAGTGGTCTGTGCTGGGGGAGTAAAAGAAACTCTCTGAGCCTTTTCTTTGAGTCAGAGTAGTCCTGACCTTCCCAGTGAAAATGTTCCCTCATAGTGTGTAAAGTTTCCCCAAAGGAGTAGTCTTCAGGGGGAGAAGCTGAGGGAATGGAATCCTCAGCATCAGAATCTTCATAAGGGGAGAAGGAGTAATCTTGGTCCTCAGAGAAGCCTGAGGAAATAGACACTTGTTCAGAGGATGCATAATCTTCCTCTTGTCTAGGCCTTTTGTCAGGAGGGGGTTGGGAACACCTGATTAAAGAGATCAAATCTTCAGCCATTTTGAGCATCTGTTTCTTAGGCATAGGGCCCTGAACAGGGGACTGAAGTGCAGTCTTTTTTGGTTTAATAGGATTCTTCGTCTTAGGATACGTTTTAATGGTGAGCGTCGTCAGTTTGAAGACGCCTTCAGAAACCGAAGGTGTTTCTGCAGCACCGACATCTTTTTCAGCAGTGTCGTCGGTAGGGGCTGAACAAAATGGCTGCGTCGGCCTGGTACTTTCCGCCAAAAGTTCCGAAGCGGTCTCGGGTTCCAGATCTGCAGTAGTCAGGGGCTGCGTCGGAGCCTCACTGAAGACCGGTGAACCGGAGACCGGACCAGCCGAGGCCTCAGAGTCTGGCTTGGGTCTGGGCTGCCTGTCCTTATCCTTGCGTTTTTTGTGCACGCCGGTAGTCGGTTGCTCTGACGGCATAGTGTAGTTAAATTTTCTACCGAAGTAGTGTCACGTGAAATCAAAGCGTCTTTTTATAGTACGCTTATTAAACCTAGCACAAAAACGACAACTAGTGACGTCGTGGTCTGGGCCTAGGCAAGGTATGCAGTAAGAATGAAAATCCTTATGAGGTATTTGCTTCCCACAAGAAATACAATTGTTAACTTTTTCTGACATCGGTCTGAGGCAAGAAAAGTTTCCCCAACGGGGTACTTAGCTTTACTGAAGACTTCGGTCTGAAATTCGAGTTCAAAAATCTCAGGAGTCGGCCGACCGGCACTTGCGAACTGCTTCTGCTTCGGGCACCGCGCGGCAAGAAAGACTGAAGAAGATGGCGTCGGATGCATTATATATACCTCTGGCGCACTGACAACAGGGAAGAAGCGACAGCAACCGACGCCGGACCAAGACTTTGGAATTCCGGCCAACTGTGGGACCGCCTGACGACAGGATAACCCAAGTGTGATAACTGCAGCAGGGTAACACGATGAACATCCAACAAAGAATACAAGCTGGAACCAAATAACCACTGGAGCACATAGAAGACTCAAGTTTATTGTTTTAGTACTTTCATCAAAAGTGCATCACAGAGTTTTTCAGAAACAATTTAATAGTAATTACTCTTGTTGTTTGCAGTAAAAAAAATGTCATGCAGGATATGAAATTGGACCCTGAAACAAATGCAGATTGTACGTGTGAGACAGTGACAATCAAATAGAGAAGCCAGACTTCATGTACGGTTGTGCACGCTTGACAGGTATGCTTGGGATGACAGATTTCACCAGCGATGTTAGGAAATGATGATGCAGGTCTCCATCTAGAAATGTGAAAGTGTGCCTGACTGACTTAATGGAATTAAAAACTTGTTCTTTCAAACAGCTAGCATGGATGAACGAATAAAAGTTGTTAGCCTCTTATGGCAGTCATGGTCCCATCACTGTCCGCCCAACTACCCTCAACAGAAACAGGACAAGTATATATTTTTATCGGCCAGAAAGGTAGCAAGCTACACAGTGGTAGTAAGGAGCATTATACTCTCCTCCTTGGAAACTTTCAATACATTTTTCGGCAAGGGTACAGCTTTCCAAACAGCCGTTTCTCCTGTTCAGAATGTGGTTGTGCTAATACGTAAACCGTTCATCCACACCAAAATGCATTAATCCCACAAAAGCAATACCTGCAACATGTAAAAGGAGTTGCCGTGTATGTGCACAAAATGTTAAGATAACACTACTAGTCTTTTAAAACAATGGGAAAGGGTATGTTTTACTCGGGTAATGGCGTGTCTTCAAATGACTAACAGCTATGTAAATTCAGCCCATTAGTTAGGAATAATGCATATGAATTCAGCCCATAGGTTTAAAATGATGCATGTAGTGTCACACTATTGTAACACAAACAATAGAAATAGTAAGATGAAAATATTTATTACCACTTCTGTTGCTTACTGCCCCAATGCACATCTCCCCATCTCCAATGTCTAACAATATTGCATAACTTACAACACTTGTGGCGGAAAGTACAGGGGACAGCAGTCCCAATAACAAATGTATTGCCATGTAACTTTTTTTTGGAGGGGGGGGGGGTATAACAAAAAAAAATGTTCTAAAAAAAATGTTCTAAATTAAAATCTTACGCAAACCAATGCACCACCAAATGTGTTTTTTTGTGCAGCCTTTTAACTCATTTTCTCCAGCAGAGCTCTTTTGAGTTTCTACTCTACTCCCAGCATACCTCTCAATGTCTTAGCACATAAAATCTGGACAAAACCTAAAACAACGATGGGGACAACGGCCTAAAAAACAGGATAGAGTTTAAAATGTTCTCTTATAAACTTGAAAGTTGATAGAATAACATGATTTGTGTTAGCATACACTTTCTGAATGATATGGCACCTGAAACTCAAATGTATGTCATTATTTGGTGACTTCGATCCTCAGTTATTTGCCAAAAGACACAAATTGTATGAGGAACAGACCAAAAATATTTGGCAAAAATTTGGACAGTTGAGATACATGACTCCCAGTGGACATGGCTTGATCCTTATAAAAATGAAGTTCAGACAAGTGTTTATCTCTAGAACCATAAGTGCTACTAGAAATCCATAAATGGCAAACTGTTAGTCATAGAATACCCTTTACAATAGTTACATTCATTCAGTTCCAGGTCATAAACTGGATTTTATTAGCCACAATAAATATGAATTATGTAATGTTGTATAAACAGCTTATAATATCGAAGAAGTCATTCAAGCAAAGCATATACTGAAAGCAGCATTTCTTTATACAGCTGTGAGCTTTCATAAGAGGTTAAGTAGTCCTGGCTGTGTCACTTGATTATTGAGATATTCAGTTTGATTAGTGGCCCCAGCACTGCAGAAGCTGGGCAGGGAGGGAGTAAGAAGAGTGAATGGGTATGTTCTACAGTCCTCTGGGGGGGGGGGGGGGGGGTAGAGACTGCTTGAGGGGGGAGGGTGAGCTGCTGCTGGCAACATCCCTTAAGAAGTGAGGGATGACCCGTGCTAACAGATCATTGCACATCCCCCTCTGGTTCTCCAAGCCAGGTGTTCACAGGGATGGTAGGGCTAAAAAGAAAAACTCTCAAACTACCCTTCAGAGCTGTCTAAATGATGGTCTCTCCCAGCTGACGTTTACCTAGTGATAGGGAACAAATTGGCTGACTGAGTGGAAGGAAGCTGGCAGTCAGACAGTGGGGACAGAGTGATTTAAAAACAAAATGCATCCCCAAAAATCTTACCCTCCCATCAACCATTGTAATTTTATAATCAACAATGAAGAAACAATGTCCATTAAAGGGAGATATGACCTTCCCCAACCTCCATTGTTTCCTGTCATAGTAAACCTCACTCTATAAAAATGCAAAGATCCACTAACCGAGCAATCTGCAGTATCCCAACCATACTCCAAAGCCTCTGACGTCCAGGGCTAAAACATAACTCTGGTAGAGGAGAAGATAAATTGCTGATATCTGCCTGATACACCACTAGAGATTTAAACCTTCTACCGGAGGAATAAAGCAACCAACTTAGTTTTAGAAAAGCATCAATTAATTTTGAAAAAAAAAATCTTTTTACTCAGTGACTGTATAAGCATTCTTGTTCAGTTGACCTAATGATAATACATTACATTTCCCTGACCTGAGTACTGAGGGTTTCAAAGATGGGAGAGCTCAGGTCAATCAAATGAGGTGGCTTTTTTGGATTGGTGAAGGAAACAGAAACACTCAGCTTGCATGCTTCAAATTACAGCCGAAAAGGCTAAGTAAAGCTGAGCTCTCTGGCTGTTTTTTTTTTTAACCCACACTTTTCTAAGTATTTTCTTACTACAGTAGAGTTGATTAGCCGAATGTCGATCAGCAGAACCAGCCTTCCAAAGTTTTCAGGTAGAAAAAATCAAAGTCTTAATATGTAAACATTATACATATTTGTTTGAGCTTGTTTTTTAGCTTCTAGCCCACTCGTGTGTGAAAGATATAGTCTTTGTCCATTGGAATCGCTGAATGGTTGAAAAGTGTATTCCTGCATCCCGAAAAAAAACAAGGTTTTAGAAGTTTTTTATCCAGTTCAATTATATGTTTGATTAGCCGAACAATCACAAGCGAGTAGTGCGTGTTGAACAGATGGAAAGAGTACTTTGAGGGGGCTGATGAATGAAGAGAATGAGAGAGAGAAGGTTGGATGATATGGGGATAGTGAATCAGGAAGTGCAACGGATTAGCAAGGAGGAAGTAAGGATAGCTATGAAGATGATGAAGAATGGAAAGGCTGTTGGTCCAGATGACATACCTGTGGGAAGTTTGGAGGTGTTTAGGAGAAATGGCAGTGGAATTTTTAACCAGATTGTTTAATGAAATCTTCGAAAGTGAGAGGATGCCTGAGGAGTGGAGAAAAAGTGTTTTGGTACCAATTTTTAAGAATAAGGGTGATGTGCAGAGCTGTAGTAACCACAGAGGGATAAAATTGATCAGTTACATTATGAAATTATGGGAAAGAGTAGTAGAAGCTAGGTTAAGAAGGGAGATGATGATTAGTGATCAGCAGTATGACTTCATGTCAGGAAACAGCACTACAGATGCAATTTTTGTACTGAGAGTGTTGATGGAGAAGTACAGAGAAGGTCAGAAAGAGTTACACTGTGTCTTTGTGGACTTAGAGAAAGTATATGACAGGGTGCCTAGTGTGGTATTTTATATGGAAGTCAGGAGTGGCAGAGAAATAAGTAAGAGCGATACTGGATATGTACAAGGGTAGTGTGACAGCGGTGAGATCTGCAGTGGGTGTGACAGATGCGTTTAAGGTGGAGGTGGGATTACATCAAGGATCAGCTCTGAGCCCTTTCTTATTTGCAGTAGTGATGGACAGGTTGAGATCAGACAGGAGTCCCCGTAGACTACGATGTTTGCAGATGACATTGTGATATGTAGTGAGAGTAGGGAACAGGTTGAGGAGACCCTGGAGAGGTGGAGATATGCTCAAGAGAGGAGAGGAATGAAGGTCAGCAGGACTAAGACAGAATATATGTGTGTGAATGAGAGGGAAGATAGAGGAATGGTGAGGATACAGGGAGTAGAGATGGTGAAGGTGGATGAGTTTAAATACTTGGGATCAACAGCTCAGAGTAATGGCAAGTGTGGAAGAGAGGTGGCGAAGAGAGTACAGGCAGAGTGGAGTGGGTGGAGAAGAGTGTCAGGAGTGATTTGTGACAGACGAGTACCAGTAAGAGTGAAAGGGAAGGTCTACAAGACGGTAGTGAGACCAGCTATGTTATATGGGTTGGAGACAGTGGCACTGACAAAAAGGCAGGAGTCACAGCTGGATGTGGCAGAGTTAAAGATGTTAAGATTTGCACTGGGTGTAACGAGGGTAGACAGGATTAGGAATAAGTACAGAGGGTCAAGCCCAGGTTGGACAGTTTGGAGACAAAGCCAGAGAGGCGAGACTGCATTGGTTTGGACATGTGCTGAGGAGGGATACTGGGTATTATTGGGAAAAGGATGTTAAGGATGAAGCTGCCAGGTAAGAGGAAAAGAGGAAGGCCTAAGATAAGGTTTATGGATGTGGTGAGAGAGGACATGTAGGTGGTTGGTGTGACAGAGCAAAATGCAGAGGACAGGAAGAAATGGAAACAGATGATCCACTGTGGCGACCCCTAATGGGAACAGCCAAAAGAAAAATAAGAACATCCGAACAATTTGATTATCCAAACTACCCTAGGTCCCAATTAGTTCAGAAAATCAACTCTCTATTGTACCTTAAAGTTACAAACATTAGAAAATACATACATCACAGAGGTTACCTAAAAAGACATTTGAAAATATCAGCCAGATAGTAACTAGAACACAACATGGAAAAACATCTGAATATCAGCCTAACAGAGGACAACTAGTACATAACATGGAAAAAAAATTCTAAATCCTTTTGCAAATAAGGCTTCCATAGATCCATCCTGTAGAAAAACAGATATTTTTATCTGGTGATTGTGACACATTAATCATCAAGCAAAGCACTGTTACATTTACCATAACAGTAGATGTTTGAACTCCTCACTACTGCAGTAACCTCTAGGCTACTTAGGTTGTTTCCTTCTTAGGAAGCAACAACTCTTCAAGCTTCAAAAAATCCTGGCTCCACCCCACACCTTCATTCTGACTGCCGATGGGCTAATACCAAGGACTTTTTTGCCCACACAAGGCGAGAAAAGCCTAACAAACCCCAATTCAAACAACCAGTATTAACAATGAAAGATATAAAGTAGAAATAAACATAACCTTACTTTATATCAGATATGTCCAACCTGCGGCCCTCAGAGCTCTTCCATGCGGCCTGCGACCCTCAAGTTCAAATTCAACTTTTTTCCCCAGTTTTTTTCATGCCCGTGACGACCTTTAACTGGTGTGCGCATTTGCCAAAAGCACCCTTCCATTAGTTTTTTCACGCCAATATAGGAATCTGTGTATTCACGCTGAAGAAGAAGGATTTGTCAATCGTGCCGAAGAAGAGCTGAAGAGGGGTTCGTCGTTTAAAACGTGTTGTACAGCATCTCCTAACTGTATTAACAGGTAAGCTATGACCCAAAAGGCACTGAAAATAATATCTCCAGACATCAGGGGCGGCAGTTAATCTGTGTTTTTAAGGAATAAAAAGTTCATCTTTTACATTGTAGGACAAGTATTGGAAATTCGGCTGTATAATAGTGTGTGCGTCAGTTAAAATTAGTGGCTATACTGCTTTATGCAATGTAGAAAGTACAGTTTTGCAGTGGCGGCTGGTGACTTCAAATTAAAGGGGGGCTGCAGGAGACAGCTGAATGGGTGGGGCCAATGGGGAGGGGTGCGACCAACTAGAAAGGGGTGGAGCTATGCTCAAAACCACAGCAACTGGAAATAGAAGTTATGTTCTTACCATAACGTTCCATGTTAGTTGTCTTCTCGCCTTCTTCTTGCTGGATGGGTTCGGAGCCGACCTCGGCTCCGACTCGGCCACTCTAAAAGCTCGAGAGTTGGTTCCACCGGCTCGAGGCTCCCCTTATATCCCACAATGCTAGGCGAGAGTTACCTCAGATCTCGTTTGTAAGCTAACCCCAGCTTATAACAGTAACAGTATAACTGCAAAACAGAATCCACCTCTAACAACAGGAAGAAAAAGGGTGACCTACATCCTGAACCAAGAAATATGCATAATAGCATATGACTAAGAAAGAGGTGGTAGAAAGAGAGGTCACGATCACAACTCCTCTAGGTCTGTCCAGGCCAGGGGGAAGGAGGGTGGGAAGAAGAAGGCGAGAAGAAGACAACTAACATGGAACGTTATGGTAAGAACATAACTTCTATATGTTAAGTTGTCTATCTCGCCTTCATTCTTGCTGGATGGGACCGCCCCTAGCACCTTGTCCCGGTGGCCTAACGGAACAGACTCCTGAGAACAGTGGAACCAAAATTAGCTCTATGCCTAGAAGCTAAATCCAACTTATAATGAGAAATAAAAGTGTGAGGAGTAGCCCAAGTAGCCGCTGCACAAATGGTGTCAATAGGCAGTCTGTCTTGGAAGGCTAAAGAAGTAGCCAAAGCTCTGGTGGAATGGGCTTTAGGTTTATTAGGCAATTTTGTTGTCTAATTTCATATACCAGGAAATCAAAGATGTTAGCCATCTGGATAATGATACCTTTGAAACTGAAAGTCCCTTTCTGCTTTCCGTGATAGGAGACAAACAGCTGATCAGATTTTCTGAATTGTTTCGTCCTATCCAAGTAGTACCTTAATTGACGATGAACATCCAGGCAGTGTAATTTTTGTTCAGACCTATTTGAATACTCTGGGAAAAAGACAGGAAGGTCAATGCTTTGGTTTAGATTTGATGTTGAAACCACCTTAGGCAAAAAGGACGGGTTAGTTCGTAAGGAAACTCTGTCCTTATGGAACAAAAGATAAGGAGAACGACAACTGAGTGCTTGAAGTTCTGAAATTCTTCTAGCTGATGTGATAGCCACCAGAAAGAGAGTTTTCCATGATAATAATTTCAAGGAACATGAAGCTGCAGGTTCGAAAGGGGAAAGAATCAAAGAAGCAAGAACTAAATTTAGGTCCCAAGGAGAAGGAGGATTTCTTATAGGAGGTCTGAGAAGAAAAACTCCTTTCAAAAAGGAGTTGCAAAGTTTGTGGGACATTAGGGCAGATTCAGAAATACCCACATGGAAATTAGAAATAGCTGCCAATTGAACCTTAAGAGTAGATGGAGATGAACCTGCATGGAAGAGTTCAGCTAGAAAATCAAGGACTAGTTGAATGGAAGCGGTGAAAGGATCTATGTCCTTTCCTTGTGCCCAATATGAGAAGCGTTTCCACTTACTCAAATAAATCTTTCGAGTGGAAGATTTATGGGAAGCTATCAATATATCTCTAACAGAGTGAGATAATTGAGGAAGCCTGGCTACGGTTGGAACTGGAGGAACCAAGCAGTGAGGTTCAGAGAGGGGAGGGAGCGATGAAACTGACCCGACTGGTGGATCAAAAGATCTGGAACTAGGTCCAGATTCCACGGTCGCCCAAAAGAAATCGATGTAGAAAGGGGAACCACACTTGTCGAGGCCAGTAAGGAGCAATGAGGATCAATGAGGCCTTCTGAGCGATAGCTTTCTGTATTACTTGAGAGATCAGTGGGAAAGGAGGAAATGCATACAGAAGTCCCCGGGCCAAACTTGGACTAGAGCGTCCCTGCTGGGTTGGCCTGGTAAAGGAATAGAGTGAAATATTCTCTGCACTTGCTGTTTTGGGGAGTAGCAAAAGATCGCAGCAAGGCTGACCCCACTTGAGAAAGATTTCTCTCACTACAGAGTCTTTCAGAGACCACTCGTGAGGCATGAGTATAGCTCTGCTCAACTTGTCCGCAATGTGATTGGACTTCCGGGATGTGCGTTGCTATCAGAAAACGCTGAGAAGAAATCGCCCATTGCCACAGTCTGAGTGCTTCTCGACACAGGGGTATGATCTGGTTCCGCCTTGTTTGTTGATGTACCACACTACAGACATATTGTCTGTCTGGATTGCAATCGCTCCCAAGGGAAGAGAGTCTTGAAGGGCTTGCAACACTAAAAGCACTGCTCTCATCTCCAGAACATTTATGTGCAAGTGGCATTCGCTTGGTTGCCATGTGCCCTGGACTGTCCTGCCCTGATAATGCCCCCACCCGATCAGGGAGGCATCCGCTGTCAGAGTAGCAACCGGAGGAGGTGGAACAAATGGTCTTCCGACAGGAGCTGGGGAAGACATCCACCACATGAGATGCTTTTGCACGCGTGATCATAATGGTGTGAGACATTGGAAGTTCCTGGTATGACCATTGAGTAAAAGCATCCACTGAAGGATCCGCGATGTGGTATCTGGCCAATGGAAGGAGAGGTATGGTCGCTGCCATGATTCCCAACACCTTCAGAACTAACCTGGCTTTGACTCTGTTGTTGTTGAGAAGAAGTGACACCAATTTGTGAGTGTCTGATATCCTTTGGTTCGTTAGCCTTGCAGACATGTATATAGTATCTAAATTTGCCTATGTAGGTAATAGTACGACAAGGCGACAAAACAGACTTTTCGCAATTTATTGAAATACCCAGTTTTGACAAACGAAAAGTATAATCTCTGGCCATCAGAAGGAGATGCTTGGTGGGAGCTGTGAGAAGCCAGTCTTCCAAATATGGAAACACCTGGAATCCTTGTCGTCTCAGGTGAGAAGCTACCACTGCCATGCATTTGGTAAACACCCGGGGGGCAGTGGTGAGACCAAAGGGCAGGGCCCTGAACTGAAAATGACTGGTTCCCAGCCTGAAGCGGAGGAATCTTCTGGAGCGCCTGTTCATTTTATGTGATAAAACGCATCCCGAAGGTCTATAGAGCACATCCAGTTTCCTTTGCCCAAAAGGGGAAGGATGGATTGCAGCGTGACCATCCGAAATCTTGTTTTCTTGACTGATTTGTTCAAGACACTGAGATCCAATATCGGTCTCCAGTGCCCTGTTTTCTTTGGAACTAAAAAGAACCTTGAGTAGATTCCGGATCCTTGTTGGTCTGCTGGCACTGACTGAATTGCTCTTTTTGCAAGCAGTTTTGAAATTTCCAAAGCTGCTATATCCCTTTGAGCGGGTGGAACATCTGGAAGGGATTTTTTTGACTGATTTGGAAAACGAAGAAAGGGGATAGAATAGCCTTCGGAAATGATGGACTGTACCCATTTGTCTTGAGTCAGGGATAGCCAGGCTTCTGGGTACAGTGACAATCTTCCCCGACTGCCTCAGAAGATGGGCAGTCGGGCAACACCTCAGGGATGCTGAAAGGGCTTGTCAGGAAAGGCTTCCCGATTACCCTGGTTCTGCGGACCCCCCCTGCCCCTAGGGCGACGTCTACCATTGTTATTCCCACCTCTGCCTTTGTTAGGAAAACGACTCTGTGCGTCAGGCGAAGTCCCTTGAGATTGTTTACGGAACCACATCTTCCCACCCTTCTGGCCTTTGGGGTAAGGCCTAGAAGGAGTCGAAAACGGACTCGACGGCAGAAAGGGTCTTGCCATCAGTCACGCAACTAGTCAGGGTTTCTTTCACTTGAGGACCAAAGAGAGATGATCCATGAAAAGGGGAGTTCGTGAAAGACGCCTTGAAAGGGTCCGCAAATTGCATAGCCGCATCCAGGCGTGCCTACGTAAGGCTACACCTGTCCCTGCGGCTCTGCTCGCTCCATCGGCCGCATAAGAGAGGAGGCATGGAGGAGTTAGATATGGAATTAAGGGTAGCCAGCTGCGTGTTCATTTTTCTTGGAAACCCGCAGCTGTAGGATCCTTAACATTTCACTCGCTTCCTTGATCAAGTCCCTTTGAAGACGAGTGAAATGGCACAGGTAATTCAGCGAACGCATGGTAAATGTCGCTGAGGAGAACATCCACTTCCGCATCTATCCATGGACCTAGATTCCTTGTTAGGTGGATGGACAGGCACTGAAGGATCAGCCAGTTCCTTCTTTGTGGCAGCAGCTACCACCATAGCATCCACAGAAACTCCTTTTGATAAAAATTGCTTGTCTGATGGAGCTGTGATGAATTTAGAGGGTCTCCTGGGAGTGGGGTCCACTGAATCAGGAGCCGTCCATGCCTTCTTAGCAACCACCTGCATGAGGGGGTCGAAGGGGGACACCCAGGAGGTGGAAGGACGAGAGCCAAACGCCTCAAGATACACAGATTCGTCCTCCGAAGGGTTGAGGGCTGGCCAATTTCCCCTCTGTTTCAGGATCTCCAGAATGTCTGCAAATGAGACATCTTCAGAAGGGGAACGGGGGAAACCCTCAGAATCATCCAGATCTGTGTCTGACGTGATAGACTCAGGTGAGTCAATGTGTTTCCTCTTGCACTTCCTCTTCCGAGGGGCTCTTCTGCCAAATCAGGAGAGGCCTCGAAGAGGATGAAATCCCCACAGGGGGCTCCTGAGGAGCTGGCTCTCTGCGGTCCGGGATGAGGGAGTGAGTCGACTTACCCTGAGGCAGCATAGAGGGAGGGGCGGACGGAGCCGACTGTGGAGTAGAGCCAGGCTCTAACACACTCCGCATGACCTCGAATGCACCCCTGTCAGGCAGAGCCAGAGGTCCCCGCCCGAGGAGCTAAGAACCCCTCGGCACCGACAGTGATGGCTCGAGGTCGATGTCGGAGCCGAACTCACCAGCCAAGCTCGAGAGGAGAGGGGGTCGGACAAGGGTCCGATGCCACTCACCCTCGGAGCCGACGAGGAAGTCCGGCGCCGAGATTCCTCCAAAGAAGAAAACGGAGCCGACGACGGAGCCGAAGACAATTGTCTCGGCCCGGTATCACAGTCTCGGTTCCGACACGACCCGCCCGAACTCAAAAGAGTCGAAGGAGGAAAGAGTTGATGGACTGGGCAGGCACCGACTGATGAGTCGGGCTCTGAAGCATCTGGGCTAGTGCCTCGGACTTAAGTAGTCGACTCACCACTCTCTGAAGGTCATGATCGGACAGCCTCGATGACCTAGAGGAATGAGACCTTTGGCTCCGTTCAGACAGCAGGGGAGATCCTGGAGCCGAATGAACGGAGCCAAGAGAAGGTGACCTAGACCTCTTTCTAGTTGTCGGCTCCGAAGGTCTGGTCGGAGCCGACACAGGTACCTCAATAACCTCGGCTCCGGCCGGAGCCGAGGGAGCCACAGAAACTGTGGACTGAGACTTATCGGCTCCAGCCGGAGCCGATAAAGGCAAAGGTTGAACAACCTGAGGTCTCGGCTCAGAAGCCGGAGCCGAAGACCTCGATGCCTTAGAGGGCTTCCCTGTTGAAACTGACAGGGAATCCTCTGGCTTCAATAAGCCTCTCAGAATTAACTTGTTTTTTCTTTCCTGCAGGACCCTGGGGCTGAAGCCATGGCACACAGCACAGGAGTCCTGCAGGTGCAAAGGCCCCAGACAATAGACACAAGAAGTGTGAGCGTCTGTCAGAGACATTTTCTGACAGCACGCATCACACTTCTTGAATCCGGAGACCTTTGCTTCTTTAGACATTTCCCTAACTGACAGGTGTACACAAACACACACCCAAACACACAAGTTATACCCTGTCAGGAAAAATAATAATTTTAGTAGTGATACTAGAATTTAAGGTACAATAAAATTAAAGTAAACTACACAAACACTCCACTAGGGAAGGGAAGGCCTAAGGCCCAAAGGAAGAACCAAAGGTTCTTTTAGTAAAGAAAACGGGAAAAATTAGGGTCGGGGATAAAGTTTTGTGGTCTACACTAATCTAAGAAGAATTTAACTTAAAAAGGGGTAAAAAGAGTAACTTTTAGAAGAAAAAGCTAATACTCACCAGGAACCGGTAGAAGCAACCAACCTCGAAGCTGTAGCGGCAAACGAGATCTGAGGTAACTCTCGCCTAGCATTGTGGGATATAAGGGGAGCCTCGAGCCGGTGGAACCAACTCTCGAGCTTTCAGAGTGGCCGAGTCGGAGCCGAGGTCGGCTCCGAACCCATCCAGCAAGAATGAAGGCGAGATAGACAACTTAACATCTTTAATTAAATACTCTGCCCTGGGTGCCAAACCGTCATTACAAGAGTCCAATCAAGACAAAATAAAGTGTAGAAGAAAAAATATTTCAATGCATTGGCTACATGACAACTTACTTAATATCTAGAGGGAAACACAAAGGTTGTGAGGCATGAAAAATAAATTGCTTTTTAAATACATTACTGGAATGCCAGTCAAAATCAAGTATAAAAAAAAACAAGCAGCACTCAGCTCAAACCACTTCTCCTTGCACTGCAGTTCTAATTATAATTTATATTCAGTTTTATAAAATTACCAAGTAACATGCTGAAAGTAGCAATCTCTGTGATACTACCACTTGTAAAAATGTTTCTTATCCAAAAAAGACCTGCTGCCTGACAACAACTATCTACTTGTTTCATGGAGAAACAATGATCAAAGTAAAAAATGAACAGCGAAGAAACAAGCTCAAGACAAATTGCTTAAAGGATTACTGCACAAGTTATGGACCACACATGATAGATTGGCATTCTGTTTAGTTTATGGGTAAAGCCTGCAAAAATAACTGCAAGTCTTCAACAAATGTAATGAGCTTCTGAAAACACTGTAATCCTGTCCTTTATTACAAATACTGTCATATGCATTTCAATACCCAAGGCTTATACGTTATCTAGTTATGTAAATATGCTCTGCATGGCAACAATGAAAAGGCTTTCAATGTTGGTAATTCTTTAACAGTATGCTTACTAAAGCTTACTTGCATCTGACAATCTCCAACAAGCTTACCTGATGGTCATTAAAGCATTGCTACTTTAATACAGAGCAACAGGACACTGCAACAGCATGCATTTTCTGAATAATAAGAAGCATAAATCAACAGTATAAAAATATGACCGAAAACCAGAACATTCTGCAAAATCAAGGACATGAAAAGCCACGGTCGTACTTGTGGTCTACCTTGGATGGGGGAATACTCTGTACACTTACACTGCATAACTGCCCCTTGTCTTGCTTGGACACATCCAGAGCCACTACAATGGGGAGTGGAGTGCAACAAGTAGGTCACAGTTTGAAATGTTTCTGGCTGACGGTGATGGCTCTGACACTCATACCTCTCAACCTCAGAGCAAGAAATCTGGACAAAGTCATACATAGAAGTGGGACACAGGCCCAAAAATAAAGACACTTTTTAAATATTGCTCTTATAAACTTAGAAAGATAATGGAATAGTAGTAG
>NC_056735.1:275568617-275607840 GCF_019279795.1 Protopterus annectens | reverse complement strand
CCTGAGGCAGGACAACCCATATGTAAGGACTGCAGTTGCATTCTTGAAGGACATCTATATATAAATTATAGTGAGTGTGTAAAAACATTCTTTAGTGCTCATTATGACTGTTATAATGTTATAACTTATTACAATGAGTATAATTTTTTAATGTATATTATCTAATCAGTGTAAATTAGTTTGCTTTTACTTATTCAGTGTTCCAATATAGTACATTAACAAATAAGTCAGAATTAACTTACTTTTATATATTCAATCTTCAAATATTTTATAATGCTATACATAATTATTCTGTTGTTATAACTATTTTAAGTGCATCTATGGCTTATAACTTTTTTGAGTGCAACTATGGTAATATGCATATCTGTTTGTAATTATGTTAAATGCCATTGGTGATCCTTTACTTAAAGATTACCTTAACTAATACAACAATAACTTCAAACTAGAATATGTATACAGTAAAACTTAATATTGCATTAACAGATAGTAACATTTGCTAATAACAAGCTTTATTGCAGATATTCAGTTTAGTAAGTTTAAATTAGCTTTTGAGTATATGCTTGATCAATGTTTATGTTAAGTGCATAGTGTAATCAGACATTTTTGTTGGGAAAGATTATTCAGATCTTGGTTTGATGAACTCAGTTCAGAGAAAGCAGTCTTCTTGTCTGAAAACCGCTTTTGCTTTTTGATGGAAAAAGGTTCCTAAATGGTAAGTTTCACCAGCATTGCATTATAGGTAGTTGTTTTACAGTTTTCCCAGAGACTGTTGTGAGTTTCTTACTTCAGCATACTCATAACTATGCTACTCTGTTCTTCACTGCACTGAAGGAATTGTTCACTTCCCTGAGATGCCATCTTGAACTTGTTCAAATTTAAGGGGTACAGTTCTCTCCTTTCTTGGTATGAGATGTAGGAGACTTGGTACCTCAGAGAAAACAGTGTTCTAAGATTTCATTTGAAAGCAATCTTCTGTCAGGAAGAGCACTTTCACAGTATAAGGTTTGTTGAAATAAACTGTGATAAATCCTACTGTTAACAGAAGTTAGATCCCAGAAGAGTGTGGGTAGAATCCCAAGTTCATACTATGATAATTCTGGATGTGGGTTGACGTTCTGCATCCCTCTTGCTTCTCCTTGATGGTCTGTCACCAAATTAAGTTATATGAATTGGGTTTTTTTTTTTAAGTAATGGCCCTGTGATTCATAGATTCATAGGTTGATACTAGGCTATCTGCCCTAGGGCATTTATAAGCCTAGCCAGAAAGTGTTTGGCTTTCACCACCCATTTTAAATTTATTTTGCTATGCCCTTTTTCGAGGTTAGTATACTGTGCCTCTGTCTAACAGTGACACGGAAGTGATACCCGGGGTGAACCTACGATCTCCCATCCACTCATCAAGATTCCTCTTGAAGAGAGTCAATGAGGGACTCTGCCTAACCTGGACTGGGATTTTATTCCAGAGTGAAGGGAGCCTCTGGGTTATGAATCTGTCCCTCCAGCATGTCCTATTTATTTTAGTGCTGAGGTTCAAGTCTCTCGGCGTGGCTCGATGGGATTTGGATTTTCTGAGGTGCAGCATGTCCATTAATTCCGGGTTGGACATGGCTTTATACGTCAGGCACAGATCGCCTCTGAACAGGCGGTATGCCACTGAGTAGAGCTGGAGTTTCTTTAACCGGGCAGCATATGGCATCTGTTTGAACCCTTTGATCCTCTTGGTGAGGTACTTTTGGGGTCTTTCCAGTTGCTGCAGGTGTCTGGTAAGGTACATCCCAAAAGGGGCATTGTACTCAATTATGGGCCTGATGAGGGATGAGTAAAGAGGCACGATGACCTCCCCTGATCTAGATGTGAATCCCTTCATGATTAGGTGGGCTATATAAAATGTTTTTCTAACCACTTTGCCCACGCACGTGGTTGTCAAATGAGAGATTGCTATCAACTTGGGTCCCCAGGTCCCTAATTACTTCTTCTGTACTTAATGGATTGCCACCTATGTGGTAATTTGTGGGCACTTTGTTTTTGCCAAAGGGGATGACTATACACTTTTTGGCATTTAGCTTGAGGCCATGGCTCTGGCACCAGTTGTCTGTTTCTATGAGGCCCTTTTGGAGGATGCTTGTGTCGGCTGGAGAGTCGATTATGGTGCCCAGTTTGCAGTCATCTGCGAACTTGGTCAGCCACAGTCCTTCCGTGTTGGCCTGTACCTCCGAGAAATATATACTGAACAAGAGAGGTCCCAGGACTGAGCCTTGTGGGACACCACTTGTAACTGGTTTGGAGTCTGACATGGCTCCAGCAATTCTAACCATGTGGATTCTGTCCTTGAGCCAGTTTGCAATCCATCTAGTGACATAGGGGTTTATATTTAAGCTGGTGAGCTTATCTATAATGCCCGAGTGGGGTATTGTATCGAAGGCTTTTGCGAGGTCCAGGTAGGCTATGTGGACCACCTTCCCTCGACAATGGCCTTGGTGACTGTTTCAAAGAAATCAACCAGGTTTAAGAGGCAGGATCTGCCCTTAACAAAGCCGAACTGGGTAGGATCCAGTGTTTGTACGTCCCCAATATCTTTATTTATGAGGTCCATGATGATCCTTTCCATAGCTTTGCAGACCAAGCTAGTCAGGCTTATGGGGCGATTGTTTACAGGATCCGTTGAGGCACCACCTTTATGGAGAGGGACCACTGCTGCTGAAAGCCACTCTTTGGGCACATATCCTGTAGTAAGGCTGAGATTGAACAGTAGTTTTATGTTTGGGTTTAGCTCTTCTTGGAGTTCATGTAGGACGCAGCCCAGGACACCATCTGGTCCCATTGATGCTGTGTTTTTTGCTTTGGAGAGGGCGGCTCTTACCTGAGCATCTGAGATGTCAGGGGGGCAGCACTCTGCTGGGATAGATATTTGCCCTTTTGGTGGGGAGCAGGGGGAGAAGTTTGCGCTGAACCTGTCAGCTAGGATGTTGACAATGTCTTTGGGTTCGGTGCATTTTTTGTCATTTTGGACTAATTCTGAGCACATCTGGGAATTACCACCCAGGTTCCTAACATAACTAAAGAAAGCCTTGTGATTATCCCTAGTGTCCTGTGCAATTTTTCTCTCGAAGCTGGCCTTAGACAATTTTATGTGTGCCCATAGTTTTTTGCTAATACTGATCAGTGATGCCTTCCCTTTTTGGGATTTTGCTCTATCATTTAGTAGCTTCCTCCTTCTATTGTATAGTTTTGTTTATGGTTGGGGTCCACCAGACAGGATGTCTGCCTTTGGAGGATTGGGTCTTGGTTTTATTTGGGATCGCATGATCCATGCATTCCTGAAGGTGTTCATAGAATGCGTTTATAAAGGATTTTGCGGTCTGGGCCGTATTTTACACAGGCCCGGGGGCTTTGAAGGATTCCACCTCAGTTTTGAGGAGTGTGAAATTTGCTTTAGAGAAGTTTTTCACTGTGGTTTTCTGGGCAGGGGGTGGGGTCGGGATGTGAATATCCAGTGAGATTAGTTTATGGTCTGATCTTACCAGTGAGGTGATAATTCGAGTTTCAATCAGTGGATGGCCACAGATGAGATAGACAGAAAAGACAAATGATGTCTGTATTAAAAATTAACACATTTCATTTCCAGAACTTCCTTGGTAGTTGTACTTCTTTTTCCAAGGAGTTTTTTGTAGTTCTGAAATCTGTGTTGGCAATAACCCATAACCTTTAAGATCCAGATAACTTCTTTGATCATAGATGCTATTTCTCTTAGCAGGCATGCAGCTGACTTTTCCTTACTGGCAATCATGCATTTGGCCATCAGTGTATATAGAGTTATGGCTTCAGTCATTGTGCATAGCAAATTCTTAAGTGACCTATACCTGTACAAGCTCACTCAGACCCAGAGATGTTCCTTGGGAGCAGATACCTCTCAACCGTACAGATTTTCTCAGACTGTGCAGATTTTGCCTTGTATTTTTAGCCCATTTCTCATAAATTGTGGTTTTCTTGCAAATTGGTGGGAAATCATTAAATTGGCTTTTTTGCCAATTTGGTCATGGTAGATTGGGAGGAAACTCATCTCTTCCCCAGCATACATTTTAGTAAAATTCTCCATTACTCGAGATTTTTGGACGACATCTACATATTATGGAGTGGCACCAATGAAGAATTGGACACTTTTATTGAATTTCTTAACAGTAGCAATTTTTTGAAATTTACATACAATATGAGTAACGAGGGAATAGCTTACTTGGAAACTTATATAGATGTACATAACGACAAATTAAGATCTAGAATACACAGGAAAAAGATGTTTTCCAACGACTATTTGGCATATGATAGTTTTCATCCTACTAAATTAAAACAGAATATATTTAAAGGGCAATGCATCTGTGCTGCTCGCATGACTTCGGATTATTTGATAATGCAGGAAGAGATCAATTTTATTACAAAATGGTTAAGGATAGAGGCTACCCCCCTTCACTGTTGCACAACGTAGGGACGTATGTGGTAAATGAATGGGGTTTGAAATACAAACCCCTACTAGGAATAGGAGTAGTCAACAACAAAGAATCAAATTCTAATTTTAAGAACAATGATAGAACGATACATCAAAAATCTTTTATCCTAACATATAATCCAATGTCTGATAAAATTGTGGAAATTATCAATATGTTTTGGTTTTTACTAGATTCTGAACCTAACTTGGAGAAAACAGTAGGCAAAAGATCAGGGGTGGTATACAAAATGGGAGACAACATCAAGAAACTACTTGAATATAACCCTCACGATCAGCAGATAAACAGGAATAAAAAAAAAGAGGAACCACAATTTTGATGGTACCAGGAAGTGTGGCATGTGCAACCAGTGCAAACACATTTTAGAAACACACAAATTAAGTATTTTCAACAATTACAAAACAGTAATCAAGTTGAAAAAGGGAAATTGCAACACTAGAATGGTGATTTATATAGCTAAATGTGGAGCATGCCCCAGTTATTACGTCGGAAAAACAGAAAGGAATTTTAAAAAGAGAATTTATGATCATATTTACAGTATATCTAGAAAAGATGGTACCAATGCACTATCTAGACATGTGGAAAAAATGGGGGCTGAAAAGGAGTTTAAATTTGGCATTTTGGATATTATTTACAACAATCCCAAAGGAGGGGACCCAAAGAAACTATTAAGTTTCAAGGAAGTTTGGTGGCAACTTTATCTCAATGCCGCAACTTGCCAGGTTTAAATGAATTCATTTCATGCAAACCCATTCTTGAATTTGATCTCAGATAAATATAAATGAGTTTAACATACATAAAATCAATCAACTGTAATTACAATTAGTGTATAAATATTTACCATCTGTATATATATATATTTCTATTTATTTTTATATATACTCAGTGTTCTCTTTATTTATTAAAAGATTGTTGCACAAATGAATATATTCAAACACAATATATGTACACATAAGTAGTTGCTATATTTACATTCATTGTTGTACGTATATACATATATATTTATTTCAAACATAGTCCCAACATATTAGTAAAGAAGTCTCTTATGTATTTTCAACACAGATTTTGAACAGAGTCTTCTTAATAATAAAAAAAAATGCTATGTTTGCACACAGGCAATTTTATGATATGATTGCCTCACACAGACACATTTTTATGGCTTTTGTCTTTGGCATATTATTAGAATTATTTTATATAATTAATTTTTACACACAGTCTTTTTATTATCATTTTATTCTGTCATGTAATTTTTCACGAGTAATATTCATTCAACAGTATATGAAGAAGTTATGTAATGTAGTAGTATTTCTTTAAGGAAGGAGCAACAGTCATTGCATTTTTTGGCGCCAATTTCTGTATTTAAACAATGTTTCTATTAGTGAAAGGATGTTCTGATGAAGCTCTATGTTATGAGTGAAAGCACTGAACATCCAGTTTGTATTTTAATATCTTGGTTTTATCAAATCGCAATAAATCTGTTCCGCTACCAAAGTGTTTACGTGAAATCGTACACTCATTGGTCGAGTCGTGGTTTTCGTTTGGATTTGGTTGTGCTTATTTTTGATTCTATCAACTTTCTAAGTCTGTAAGAGCAATGTTTAACATTTTCCCCTATTTTTGGGCCTTTGCCCCACTTTTATTAACGTCTTTGTCCAGTGTTCTTGCCCTAAGGAGTTGAGAGGTATGCTAATAAGAAGTTATGTACCTACCATAACGTTCCATGTTAGTTGTCTTCTCTCGCCTTCTTTCTTGCTTGAGCTTGATGGGTTCGGAGCCGATCCTCGGCTCCGACTCGGCACTTGCTTTAGCTCGAGAACTCCTTTTACCAGCTCGAGGCAGCCCCATATCCCATGATGCAAGGCAGTAAGTACCCAGATCTCGTTTGTTGACAAAGGGCAATAACACCAAGCATAAAATACTTCCCAAAGGAAGAAGAAACTTACAAATGGAAAAAGGACCAGGTCTGAATGGTCTTTAGCATAATAGTTTCTTATACAAGGTCTGTCCAGGCCAGGGGGAAGGAGGGAGGGTCGCAAGAAAGAAGGCGAGAGAAGACAACTAACATGGAACATTATGGTAGGTACATAACTTCTTAATGTTAAGTTGTCAATCTCGCCCTTCATTCTTGCTTGATGGGACAGCGTCCTAGCACCTCTATCCTGGGTGGCTCAATGGAACAAACTCTTGAGGACTGTAGAGCCAAAACTGGCTCTGTCCCTGGAGGCCAAGTCCAATTTGTAATGGGAAACAAAAGTGTGAGGAGTGGCCCAAGTGGCCGCTGCACAAATAGTGTCCAAAGGCAGTCTAGCTTGAAAAGCTGTAGAAGTAGCTAAACTCCTAGTTGAATGTGCTTTAGGTTTTGAGCACAGCTGTTTTCCCCTGATCGTGTAAATTTCAGTGATGACCGAAGAAGGCCATCTGGACAAAGTCACTTTAGAAACAGGAAGGCCTTTTTTATAGGTTCATAGGTTCATAGGTTCATACTAGGCTATCTGCCCGAGGGCATTTATAAGCCTAGCCCATTGTTTTGTGGCTTACGCCACCCCTTTAGTATGGGGAACTATACCCATTATTTTGCTGTGCCTCTGTCGAGCAGTGACACTGAGGTAATTCCTGGGGTATATCTGCGATCTCCCATCCATTGGTCAAGATTTCTCTTGAACAAGGCCAGCGAGGTGCTCTGCCTCACATGTACCGGGATTTTGTTCCACAGCATAGGGAGTCTTTGGGTGATGAATCTATCTCTCCAGCACGTCCTATTAATAGCCGTGTCGAGGTTTAAGTCTCCGCCCTTGTGGCTCTGATGGATCTAGATTTTTGAGGTGAAGCATATTCATCAAATCTGGGTTTGACATGGCCTTGTATGTTAGGCAAAGGTCACCTCTGAGCAAGCGGTGGCGACTGAATAGAGCTGGAGTTCTTTCAGTCGGGCAGCATAGGACAGATTTTGAGACCCTTTATCCTTTTGGTGAGGAACTTTTGTGGCCTCTCCAGCTGCTGCAAGTGTCGGGTCAGATACATTCGAATGGGGCATTGTACTCAATCATTGGTCTGATGAGTGATGAGTAAAGGGAGACTATAACCTCCCTTGATCTAGATGAGAATCCCTTCATGATAAGGTGGGCAATGTAGAAGGACTTCCTAACTACTTTAGCTACATGGGTGTCGAATGACAGACTACTATCAACCTGGGTCCCCAGGTCCCTGATAACTTCTTCTGTGCTCAGTGGATTGCCACCTATTTGGTAGCTAGGGGTAACCTTGTTTTTCCCGAAGGGTATGACTATGCATTTTTGGCATTTAACTTTAGGCCATGGCTCTGGCACCAGTTATCCGTTTCTGTGAGACCCTTCTGAAGGATATCTGTGTCAGATGTGTTTTCTACTATGGCCCAGTTTGCAGTCATCTGCAAACTTTGTCAGCCATAACCCTCCTGTGTTTGCTTGTACTTGGAAAAGTAGATGCCAAACAAGAGTGGGCCCAGGACTGAGCCCTGTGGGACACCACTTGTGACAGGCTTTGAGTCTGACATGGCACCAGCAACTCTGACCCTGTGGGTTCTGTCACTCAGCCAGTTTGCAACCCATCTTGTGATGTATGGGTTAACATTTAAGCTGATGAGTTTTTCAATGATACCCGAGTGGGGTATTGTATCGAAGGCCTTAGCCAGATCGAGGTAGGCTGTATGGACTGCCTTTCCCTCATCAATGGCTTTGGTGACTGTTTGAAAAAGTCAACCAAGTTTAAAAGGCATGATCTGCCTTTGACAAAGCCAAACTGGGTTGGATCCAAAGTCTGCAAATTCCCTATGTCTTTATTTATGAGGTCCATTATGATCCTCTCCATGGCTTTGCAGATAAGGCTTGTCAAGCTAATGGGCGGTAATTTCCAGGGTCTGTGGAGGCACCGCCTTTGTGAAGTGGGACCACAGTTGCAGTGCGCCACTCCTGGAGTGCGTATCCAGAGGTAAGACTTTGATTAAACAGCTGTCCTAGCTGTGGGTTTAATTCCTCATTGAGTTCGTGGAGCACACAGCCGGGGACACCATCGGGTCCCATGGATGCTGTGTTTTGCTTTGGAGAGAGCAGTTCTCACTTGGGCTGGAGATGTTTGGGGGCTGCACTCATTTGGTATAGATATCTCTCCTTTTGGGGAGGAGAGAAGTTTGCACTGAACCTGTCAGCCAGTATGTTGGCAATGTCTGTAGGATCAGTAATCTTCACATCATTTTGAACTAGTTCTGAGCATATCTGGGAGTTTCCTCCTAGGTTTCTAACATAGCTAAAGAAGGCCTTATGATTGTCTTTTGAGTCTTTAGCTATTTTTCTCTCGAAATTTGCTTTGGATGATTTTATGAGAGCTCTTAGTTTTTACTTATAGTGATCAAGGGTGTCTTACCTTTTAAGGATTTTGCTCTATCTTGTAGTAGCTTCCTCCTTTTGTTGTAGAGTTTGTTTATGGCTGGGGTCCACCAGACTGGACGCTTGCCTTTGGTACAAAGAGTCTTTGTTTTGCTTGGGATTGCCTTATCCATGCAGTCCTGCAGGTGCTGGTAGAAGGCGTTTGTAAGTGATTCAGCGGCTTGAGTATTGTTTTCCGCGCTCGGGGCCTGAAAGGAGACCACACTAGTCTTTAGAAGTGTGAAGTCGGCTTTGAGAAGTTCTTTACTGTGGTCTTTTTATTTCAGGTGGGGGTGGGATGAGGACCTCCAGCGAGATTAGTTTGTGATCTGATCTCACCAGTGAGGGGTATACTTCCGGTGTTGAACATTGTGCTCCCATGTTCGTGATGATGAGATCAAGTATGTTATCTCCTCTTGTGGGGATGGTGACTAGTTGTTCCATGGCATTTGAGTTTATGAATTCCAGGAACTTTTGGGCTAGGGTGTTTGGGCTTGAGTAGTGTTCCCAGTCTATATTAGGGTAATTGAAGTCACCTAGTATGATGGTGTTTGGTGATACATTTATCCCCTCTAGTGTTTTCAGGAAGGCCATGTGAGTTTCCTGAGTTTGTGAGGGTGGCCTGTAACATGCTATAATTTGCAGAGCAGTCTTGCCTATGGTTAATTGCACCTGGATGGTCTCCGATGCATCGTGCGTTGCCACCAGTCTTGAGGTGTGGGTGTCCTTGATGAATATGGATACCCCCTCCTTTCTTGGTATTGTCCGGATTTTGGGGCGGAACGCATGATATGAGGTAAAACCTGATAGCGCTGGGGTGCTCTCAGGAGCCTTGAACCAGGTTTCTGTCACAGCACAGACATCGATGTTCTCCATACTGAGAAGGGCCTCGAGTGCGTGCATTTTGAGATTTAGACTTCTGGCATTGAGCAGCATTACCCTTAGTTTTTCCTTTTTGTGTTCTAGGGTGGTAGGTTTAGAATTTGAGCCTTGCCTAAAAAGGCACTATGGGGTGGCAAGAGCCTTTGCCAATATCCGGAATCCCAGGGTGACAGGTGCAAGCCGTCCCTTGCGAAGCAGCGTGGCTTGTCCAGCATGTCATCCCAGGCAGACAGATACTGGATCCCCTTTGAATGACACCAGTGTTTAAGCCAATTGTTAAAGCTGATCATCTTATCTCTGTATTGTGGCATCATTCTTGGTGAAGGTAGGATACTGCTCAAGGTCAGGGTCATACCTGCCTGGGCTACATAATCAGAGAGCTCCTCAATGTCTCTTTTCATGTAGTCCAAGGAGTGCGTCTCAGGTCGTTTACACCAGCGTGGACAATGACTGAGTCATATTTGTACCTGCTGTTGAGAGACCTGAGTGCTTGCGTTATGTGGCGGATTCTAGCGCCCGACAGGCAGCTTACTGTGACCTTCTCCTTACTCAGTCTGGTGAGCGGGACATCAGTGTGTCTGACTATGGAGTCACCAATGACTAGTGTGTCTGGCATTGTGTTTGGCCTTAAGGGCTGTGACTGTTTGACACTCTGACTGTGAGGTCTATGTGTTGCGGGTGTTGTGTTCTGAGGTGGTGGTTGTTTGGGTGTCTGCTTTGGTGGCCTCTGCTGTTTTGGTAGATTTTTGATCAGAGCCTCCAGTATGTCTTTGTGTGTTTATGTGTATGATTTGAGGTTGTAATGGTACTATGTGAGACTGGGTCTATAGTGTGTGTGGTAACCTTCTCCTCCTGACTGGTCTTGCCAGTCCTATGTTGAGAGCTCAGCCTCCAGTTTGGCCGTATAGTTGCATCTCTCGCATGTATTTGTGTTTTGTGGGAGGAGGAAAGGGTTGTCTGTGTACATGAGGCAATTGAAACATTGCCTCAATATTCCCAGGTTCACCAGCTGAGCAGGAGAGGACACTAGCAACTGATCCCTCGACATGCTAGAAGGGTAGACGAAAAACTTTAAAAAAAGATTCCGGGGGACGTGGGTGACCGAGAAATGGGGGGTTGCCTTTTTGGGGTACTATCTGCATAGGAAACAAAAAGTTGATCAGATTTTCTAAATTTTTTTGTTCTATCCAAATAATATCTAAGCTGACGGTGGACGTCAAGATAATGTAGTTTTTGTTCGGCTCTATCTGAATAGTTAGGAAAAAATACAGGGAGATCAATGGATTGATTCAGATTGTTCTTTGAAGCGACCTTAGGTAAAAAGGATGGATTGGTTCTCAAAGATACTCTGTCTTTGTGAAAAATCAAATAGGGGGGTCGAACCGAAAGAGCATGAAGTTCAGACACTCTCCTGGCAGATGTAATAGCCACTAGGAATAAAGTTTTCCAAGAAAGATATTTCAGGGAACAAGAAACAGCTGGCTCGAAGGGGGGGAAGAATCAAGGATGTCAGCACTAAATTTAGATCCCACTGAGGAGGAGGATTCCTGATTGGAGGCTTTAGTAGGAAAATTCCTTTCAAGAAGGCCCTGCAGAGCCTATGGGACATAATATTATGATCTGCTATCCCGACATGAAAATTAGAAATAGCAGCCAATTGAACTCTGACTGTGGAAGAAGAGGAGCCTGCATGAAAAATCTCTGCTAAAAAGTCCAGAACTGCCTGAACAGGGGCAGTAAAAGGATCAATATTTTGGGCCTTAGCCCAATAAGAGAAACGTTCCATTTGCTTGTGTAAATCCTCCTGGTAGAGGATTTTAGTGAAGCTACAATGATGTCTCTAACTGGGTTAGAGATCAAAGGAAGCCTGGCTAAGGAAGGAAGTGGAGCAACCATGCTGTGAGGTTGAGAGAAGGGATTGACCGGTGCAGCTGACCGGATTGGTGAATCAGTAGATTTGGCACTGGGTCCAGATGCCACGGCTGCACCAAAAGGTGATGATGGAGGAGCGGGAACCAAACTTGTCGAGGCCAGTAAGGGGCAATGAGAATCAATTTGGCTCTCAAAACGGTAGCTTTCTGGATCACCTGAGGGATCAGAGGAAATGGAGGGAAGGCATAAAGAAGTCCCTGGGGCCAATCCTGGGTCAGAGCGTCTCTGGGGATGGCCTGATAGAGGAAGAGGCTGAAGAAGTCTGGACATTTGCTGTTTTGGGGAGTAGCAAAAGATCGCAACATGGACGACCCCATTCCAGAAAAATCTCTTCCGCTATAGATTGCTTGAGAGACCACTTGTGAGGCATGAGGATAGCTCTGCTCAATCTGTCCGCTATAATGTTGGTTTTCCCAGGGATATGCGTTGCTACCAGAAACCGATGAGAGGAGATCGCCCATTGCCAAAGTCTGAGCTTCTCGACACAAGGGGTAGGACTTGGTTCCGCCCTGTTTGTTGATATACCAAACTACAGACATGTTGTCTGTGTGGACTGCAATTGTCCCTACGGGAAGAAAGTCGTTGAGGGCTTGCAGCGTTAAAAGCACTGCTCTCATCTCCAGGACATTTATGTGCAGATGGTACTCGAGCGGTTGCCACGTCCCATGAACCATCCTGCCCTGATAATGACCCCCACCCGATCAGGGAGGCATCCGTGGTGACAGTGGCTATCGGGGCGGGGTACAAAGCACCTGCCTTGGTGAACCTGAGGCGATGTGATCCACCAAGCAAGATGTTGTTTGCATGTCTGTGTCACCAGAATCTGGTGGCGCATTGGGAAGTTGCTGGTATGACCACTGTGTGAACAGCATCCACTGAAGGAGGCATGTAGAATCGAGCCAGGGAAGAAGAGTAATGGCCGCAGCCATGAGACCTAATACCTTTAGAACCATTCTGGCCTGAACTTTCTTGCTGGCCAGAATGCTCCTGACATGAGTCTGAATGTCTGCAACTCTTTGTTCTCTCAGGGTAGCTGACATCCGAACAGTGTTTAAGTTTGCCTATGAAGGTAATAGACTGGCAGGGCGATAAGGATGACTTTTGAAGTTGACTGAGATGCCTAAATGAGAACAAAGGTCTATTGTGTAATCCCTGGCTTGTATAAGCTGATGCCTGGTGGTGGCTGACAGGAGCCAGTCGTCGAGATATGGAAACACCTGGAATCCTTGGCGTCTCAGGTGAGCCGTGACCACTGCCATGCATTTGGTGAACACTCTGGGGGCTGTAGTGAGACCAAAGGGCAGGGCTCTGAACTGGAAGTGACTGGACCCCAGCCGGCGGAGAAATCTCCTGGAGCGTCTGTGAATTTTGATGTGATAGTGCATCCTGAAGATCTATTGAGCACATCCAGTTGTCCTTCTGTAAGAAGGGCAGAATTGACTGAAGAGTGACCATTCGAATCTTGTCTTCCTGACAGACTTGTTGAGTCTGCTGAGATCAATATTGGTCTCCAGTCTCCCGTCTTTTGGGGACCAAAAGAACCTTGAGTAGATTCGGGCTCTGAATGGTCTATTGTAACTGGCTGAATGGCTCTTTTGCAGTAGTTTTGCGATTTCTAACTCTGCAATTTCCCTTAGACCGGGTGGTACATCTGGAAGGGAACTTGAGGGAAGGGACTTTCCTCGAAAGGAATTATGTAACCCTTGGATATGATCGACTGTACCCATCTGTCTTGAGTGAGGGAATGCCAGGCTTCTGGGTACAGTGATAATCTTCCCCCGACTGCCTCCAAGGAGGGACAGCCGGGCAACACCTCAGGGATGTTGAAAGGGCTTTTCAGAGAGAGGCTCCCTGTTTCCCTGGTTCTTCGGACCCCCTCTGCCTCTAGAGCGGCGTCTGTTGTTGTTACCCCCTCTGCCTCTAGGGGTAAACTGACCACGTGAATCCGGCGTGACTCCTTGGGATTTACGGAACCACATCTTCCCACCCTTCTGTCCTTTGGGATAAGGCCTAGAAGGGGTGGAAAAACGGACTCCAACAGCAGAAAGAGTCTTGCCGTCCTGCTCACACCTGGTCAAGGTTTCCTTCACCCGAGGGCCAAACAAAGCTGACCCATCAAAGGGAGAATTTGTGAAGGACGCCTTAAAGGGATCCGCAAAATCACATAGTCGCATCCAGGCTTGGCGTAAGAGCCACACCTGTGCCTGCGGCTCTACTCGCTCCATCCGCAGCATAAGATATTAGCCGCATGGAGGAGTTAGCAATGGAATTGAGGGTTCCTAGCTGCGAAGCAATCTTTTCTTGAGCCCCTGCAGCTGTAGGATCCTGAACTACTTCTCCCAGCTCCTTCAGGATATCTCTCTGGAGTCTGGTGAAGTGACAAAGATAATTCAGCGAACACATAGCAAAGGTCGCTGAGGAAAACATCCGCTTGCCGTACCTATCCATGGTCCTAGAGTCCTTATTAGGAGGATGGGCGGCACGGAAGGATCTGCAAGTTCCTTTTTGGTGGCCGCAGCCACCACCATGGCATCAGCGGGGACAACCTTGGTAAGGAATTGTTTGTCACTCGGGGCAGTGATGAATTTTGAAGGCCTCCTAGGGACTGGCTCTACAGAGTCAGGAGCTGCCCACGCCTTTCGTGCAATAACCTGCATAAGGGGTCGAAGGCGGAGACACCCAGGAGGTGGAGGGCCGAGATCCAAACGCCTCTAGGTATACTGACTCATCCTCAGAGGGATTGTTGGTGGGCCAGTTTCCCTCTGTTTCAGAAGTTCTAGGATGTCTGAGAAGGAGACATCCTCAGAGGGGATCTAGGGGATCCCTCTGACTCATCAAAGTCAGTATCCGAGTGACAGACTCGGGAGTCTACATGCTTCCTCTTACAAGTCCTCTTCCTAGGAGGATCTCCCGAAACATCAGGAGAATCCTCGGAAGAGGGGGAAATTCCCAATGGGGAAACCTGAGGCGGAGGATCTCTGGGTCCTGTAGCAAGAGAAGTGGCAGAGATGTCAACAGGTACTATCGAGGGAGGAGCTACGGGAACAGACTGCTGACTGATACCAGTGGCCAGTACACTCTTCATTACCTCGAATGCTCCCCTCCCAGGCAGGTCCGAGAGAACCCGCCCCGAAGAGCTAGGAACTCCCGGGACCACCGAAAGGGAAGTCTCCGAGGCAGATGTCAGAGCCGAGCTCACCAAGGCCGAGGCTCCAAGGGGAAGAGCGGGCTCGGACAAGGGTCCGATGCCACTCACCCCCTCGGAGGAGACCATGGAAGCCTGACCACCGAATCCCTCTAAGGAAGAGGAGATAAGAGTAGAGGCTGAAGGAACAGAAGGGGGTATCCGTCCTCCAGCCGTAGCAGTAACCATGCCCGAAGACTCCAACTCCAAACTCTGGGGTAGAGTTGAAGGAGGAACTGTAACGGGGTGTGGACCAACAGTCGTCTGCTGAGACGGACTGTGTAACATTTGGGCCAGTACCTGTGACTTGAGTAATCTACTGACCACTCTCTCTAGGTCATGATCTGACAACCTGGATGACCTTGAAGATCGGCTCCGATGGCTCCGTTCGATAGAAGAGGCGGCGGCCGAAAGTATCGGCTCCAAGGAAGGAGACCTCGACCTCTTCCTGGAATGAGCCATCGGAGCCGATACTACAGATCCTGTCGGCGCCGACTTCTCGGAGCCGACAGAACGTCTCGATGTATCGGCTCCAGCCGGCCGATACAGCCACCAAAGTAACGGTGTCGGAGCCGATCGGAGCCGACACCGATGCCTGTGCCACATGGGTGTCGGAGCCGATCGGAGCCGACATCGAAGTGGTCAAAATAGGTTCGGCACCGATAGCCATCGGTGCCGAGTGCTTTGTAAAGCCAGAATCGGCTCCAGCCGGAGCCGATCTCGACTCCGTCTGGTCGGAGCCGAGGCCGCAGGCTTAGGAACAGAAGCCTGGGCCTTGGAAACTCTTGCTGGTTTTGATGGAGCCGACTTAGCCGGAGAGCCCTCCGGCTTAAGAAGGCCCCTAAGAACCAGTTTGTTATGTCTCTCCTGCAGGACTCTCTGGCTGAAGGAGTGACAAATAGCACAGGAGTCCTGCAGGTGAAGAGGGCCCAGACAATACAGGCAAGAAGTGTGACCGTCTGTCAGAGACATCTTCTGACAGCACGAGTCACACTTCTTAAAACCTGAGACCCTCTCCTTTGACATGGTGCCGAAAAAACACACACACACACACCAGTCAAAATTAACTTAAATAAATACCAAAAGGTATTCTACAAAACCAATACACACACCCTAACAGGGGGGGGATGGGAAGGGTTTTTTAAGATACACTAACAAAAAATTAAAGGAGACAGGGATTTCTGTCAGAAAAGGTAATATATAAGTTTAAAACTATCAAAACAAGGTTTTTTTAATAAAAAGGGGCTTAAAACTCACAAAAGTGAAAAACTTACCAGGAGCTGGTAAAAAGAAGACCTCCCAAGCGAAGCGGCAAACGAGATCTGGGTACTTACTGCCTTGCATCATGGGATATGGGGCTGCCTCGAGCTGGTAAAAGGAGTTCTTGAGCTAAAGCAAGTGCCGAGTCGGAGCCGAGGATCGGCTCCGAACCCATCAAGCTCAAGCAAGAATGAAGGCGAGATTGACAACTTAACATTATACATTTCCGTTTTCTTTAGAATGGAACTGGGAAAGCATATGTATGTGTCTAATGTAGTTTAGATCTTCTGTAGTGTAACATCATGGGGCTTCTGATACTGTACTATACAGGACACTACTTTAGAAAGTTAGAATATGTATGCATATTAAACCATAGTGAACCCAAATGTTGGCAGAAAAAAAAAAGAGATACTGCATTAAAGCAGAGAAAAATAAAGGTTATGATAGGAAGAATACACTAAGGCTGTCTTCTTGAGTTAGGTGATCCTTTTTAAACTTCACAGTGGCGACATGAACTTTGACCTATGCCTTTTCCTCAATGACACAGAGCCATGAAGAGAAGTGTATGAAGTTAATATGCACAGTAAGAGGCCTATTCAAAAGCAGAATAATTCCTCAAGTGTATTGAATGTCTCCTCTATATTTACAACAGTATAACACAAAAAAGACACATCACTCTGTCTGTAACCACTGCTGCAGCATACTTCATACACACTTTCCAAAAGAACACCTCCAAGGAAATTGAGAAGCATCCAAATAGCACCTTAAAACTGTCTTACAATGAACGTCTTCTGTGTTATGGTGGCTCCCCAAACTAGTGTTATGACAACTATAACAAGTATTGTGTCAGTATTGCAAAAAAGAGGTTTCCGTGTAATGCCAGTACATTACCTCCTTTCCCACAGGTGCTATTACATTTATATTAACACAATAAGTACCATTAGTAATACAATTAAGGTGATCTGTGTATAAATGTGGTATTGCTGGATGTGTAATACCCGTTTTGTTTTTAAAGCCAAATTATGCACAGTGGAAAAAGTAACAATGCCTCATCACCATCAGTAATGAAGAGGGTCACGTGGTGTACCCGTTACAATAAAAAGGTATAGTAAAACATTATAGCAAAACATTGCAGTATTGCTGCAATTGTACTGCCCATGGGTAGTGTACACAGCATGGATGTGCAGCCTGACATGGGGCTGCTATAAGCAATATATCCTGAATTAATTTTATAATGTGCAATATGCTCGGATGTGCCATACATTTTATTATAAAAAAAAACACATCAGTGAAGGTGCTGTCAGAAGTAAAATACAGGGAAAGCAGAAATCCATTATGCAGAATTTACACAAATGCCATTGTCACTATGGCGTGTACTAAATATTACTATGTGATATTATATGAAAACTGTTAACAGTGCGACTCCTTTTACAGGCACACTGTAAGGAATATGATAAAATAAGGAGGATATATCATATTGCTTCTGCTGCCTTCTGTTCACCTCTATACTTCACCTTTGGCCATTAGAGGCAATACATTCTATATGGCTCACAGGAGCCTAGCCAGGTTTTTACCCTTATTTCATGATCAGCAAATATTGCCTCTGTCCAAGAGGGACACAGATGGAACCCCTGGGAGAATTTACGGTCACCCATCCAATCGTCCAGATTCCACTTGAAGAGGGCCAATGAGGTGCTCTGCTTGACATGAAGGGGAAGTCTGTTCTAAAGGTGTGGTAAAGTACAGTTTTGTACCTACCATAAATGTAGATGTCCGAACTGGATAGCATCTGCAGTCATAACAACTGGGTTGTCCTGTCGTCAGGCAGCCCTTCAGTCGGCCGGATTCCAAAGTCCGGGTCCGCTCGCTGATGTCGCACTTCACCCGACGTCATCTCTGTTGGTCTTCGGGTATAAAAGCATCAGCCGACGCCATTTTCCTCAGTGTTTCTTGCCCCAGATGCCAGAAGCCCTCTTGAAGGCTAAAAATCTTGGATAGATGCCAATGTTTCCAAAAAGATAGAGGTAAACACAAAAATAAGCATGTATGTACATAAATACAAACAAATACACCATGAAAGACTCCCCCCCCACCAGCTAGCTATTAGGAGGGTAAACACCCTAGGAGTACCACAGAGGGGAAGGAGGGAAGGTAATCCTGACTGCAGATGCTATCCAGTTCGGACATCTACATTTATGGTAGGTACAAAACTGTACTATGTCCTTCATGGATGCATCTGCAGTCATAACAACTGGGTAGAATACCATAGCCAACTAGGGGAGGAGGATAAAAGTAGATTATGGTGTGTTTAGGATCCCTTGCAGTACAGCAGTGGCAAACCCTGCTCGGGATCTGGAATATAGAGGCAAATTATAATGCTTGGCAAATGTATGCACGGAGGTCCAAGTAGCCGCCTCAATAATGTCTTTGGTTGCCACTCCTCGTAAGAAGGCTGTGGTAGTGGCTGTTGCCCTTGTAGAATGAGGTCTTATGTTCTGTGGAATTGGTTTTCCATGGAAGGAGTAACAGAATCGTATGCAATTTCCTATCCATTTGGAGATTGTATGTTTGGAAATAGCTTTTCCTTCCCTTCCTGTTGCATAGGCTACAAAAAGTTGGTCAGTCTTTCTGCTATTTTTTGTTCTGTCCAAGTAGTAGCGTAGCTGTCTATGTACATCCAAGGTATGCAGTATTCCTTCCCCTCTGTTTTGTGGGTTGGGAAAGAAGGTAGGTAGGTGGATTGCCTGGTTTAAAGACACTCTGGATACCACCTTAGGCATAAATGTAGGATTAGTCCTCATGGACACTCTATCTTGGTGGAAGATTAGGAAGGGTTGCACTGCCATTAAGGCTTGTAATTCTGAAACCCTCCTTGCTGAAGTAATTGCCAGTAGGAAAGCAGTTTTCCATGACAGGTGTTGTAGATCTGCTGTTGCTGCTGGTTCAAAGGGTGATAGTGTCAATTTTTCTAGCACAAAGTTTAAGTCCCAAGCTGGTAATGGTGGTTTCCTTGGAGGTTTTACATTCTTGATTCCTCTGAGGAACTGCCTGAGCAAAGGGTGTGAAAAAACAGGTGGATCAAAGCTGTATTCTGCTGAAATAGCTGATGCATGAATCTTGATGGAGGAGTAGGAGAGGCCTGAATGAAGAAGTTCGGCCAGATACTCCAGAATGTTAGGCATATCTATGTTTGACACATCTTTTCCTCTTTCAGAACTCCAAATGACAAACCTTTTCCATTTTCCAGCATAGTTCCTTCTTGTTGAAGGCCTGCGTGCTTCAAGAATAATGTCTTTAACTCTTTGGGAAAGCTCTGGATTAGCTGCTGCTATGTGATGTTCCATGCAGTCAGTTGCAATGTTTTTAGGTTTGGATGCATGGTGCTGTAGTTGTTCTGAGTTAGCATCAAAGGCATCAGGGGTATTGGCCACATATTGTTCCGAGACATGCTCCTCAGCAGTGGGTACCAGTGTTGTCTTGGCCAGTTTGGAGCTATCAGGATTATCCTTGGACGTTCTTCCTTGATTTTTAGTAGTACTTTGTGTATCAAGGGAAGAGGTGGGAATGCATATGCTGTTAGGCCTTTCCAGCTGAAGGAGAGCGAATCCACCTTCCATGCTAGTGGGTGGAATGTCCTTGTGCAGAATTTTTTGAGCTGGTGATTGAGAGGTGATGCGAATAGATCTATCTGAGGCATTCCCCATTTCTTTGAGATGGTCTTGAAGATGTCCGGGTGCAGCTGCCATTCGTGGGCATCCGATGTGGTTCTGCTTAATATGTCTGCTAGAGTGTTTTCTTTTCCTGGTACAAATATTGCCTGTAACTGGATGCTGTAGCTGAGTGCCAGGGTCCACAGCTCCAAAGTCATTCTGCATAGGGGGTATGAATGAGTGCCTCCCTGTTTGTTGATGTACCACATGACTGTGGTGTTGTCTGTCCTTATCATCAACTGGCCCTCTTTGAGAAATGGTCTGAACTTTTGGATTGCCAGTTTTACTGCCAGCATTTCTTTTAGGTTGATGTGCAGGTGAAGTTGATCCTGTGTCCACAATCCTTGCACGCATTTGTCCAGCATGTGGGCCCCCCATCCTAGGTCTGAAGCGTCTGTTGTGATGGTCTGGCTTGCTTGACATCTGCGAAAGGGTAGGCCTGGGTTTGACTGGCATGCCTGAGCCCACCATAGGAACTCCTGTTTTAAGCATGGAATTAGTGGGATTTCTGTTTCTAGGCTGTGTCTGTGTTGGGACCATAAATTCTTTAGGTACCACTGTAGTTTTCTCATATGTAGTCTGGCAAATGGAACCAAGATTATGCATGATGCCATGAAACCCAAGGCCTGCAGTACCTTTCTTGCTGTTAACTTGTTCAGTTTTGTTAGTGCCAAGAAGTAAAGAGGGAGTTCTTTTTGTTTTTCTGTAGTTAGGAATGCCATTTGTCTTACTGTGTCCAATTCCGCTCCCAAGAAAGTCCTTGTTTGGGATGGTATCAGCCTTGACTTTTGTAAATTGACTGTGTATCCCAGTGCTTGTAGCAAGTAAATGACCCTTTGTACATCTGTTGTCAGGTTGCTTTTGTTGTCCCCTTGTAGCAGGCAGTCGTCCAGGTATGGGTAAATTTGAATTCCCTGTAGTCTGCAATGGGCGATTACTGATGCCAGGCATTTTGTGAATACTCTGGGCGCAGTAGATAAGCCAAAGGGCAATGCTGAGAATTGATAGTGCTCTGATCCTGCAAGAAATCTGAGGTATCTTCTGCAGATTGGTCGAATGGGGACGTGCAGGTATGCCTCCTTGAGATCTAGAGTTACCAGCCAACACTCCTTGCCCAGCATGGGAAGAAGTTGCTGTAGGGTCAGCATTTTGAATTTTGGGACAATGATGTATGTATTTAAGGTGGACAGGTCGAGAATTGGTCTCCAACTTTTTTCCTTCCTTGGAACTAGGAATAGTCTGGAGTAGAACCCCTTTCCTTGCTCTGCTGTTGGCACTTTTTCCACAGCTCTCATGTTTGCTAACTCCATTATCTGTTGTAGAGCCTCTGTTTTTTGATTTGGAGGTAGATTTGGCATCCCTCTTTTGACTGGTAAAGTGTGGAAGTGGAACCGGTAACCTTGATCTATGGTTTGTAAAATCCACTTGTCTTTTGTTATGTGGTGCCAGTTCTTTGAAAATAAGGTTAACTTTCCGCCTAGAGGAGCTGTTATTTGTTCCCTGGTAGGCGGATTTAGGATTAAGTCACTGTGGTTGTGTTGATGTAGTGGCAGAGGTTGTGTCTGTGCCTCTGTTGTTACCTTGCCACTGTCGTCCTCTGTAGGCACCTCCTCTGGATTGGTTTCTGCCTCTGGAACGTCTATTCCTGCCCCTTTGAGATCTTGTGGAGTCAGGAAAGGACCAATTTTTGGCAGGCCAGTTCCTGCTAAACCTTGGGGGTTGAACCTGCAAGAAATCTTTAACCGTTTGAACTGATTTTGCCTTTTCTTCCATTTTCTTCATAACCTGCTGGGCAGGTGTACCAAACAAACTTGTCTTATCCATAGGAGCATCTAGCAACTTAGATTTAACATGATCCGGTAGAGCTTGCTCCTTTAGCCATGCATGCCTTCTTATTACTGTGCCAGTCATGGCTGATCTAAATGAAGCCTCCAGTGCATCATAGCCACATTTTAAGGAATGGTTACTAACCTGTTGTATGTTATTTACCATTTCTAATACATATTTCTTATCAAGAGATTCGTCAGTGGTTAGCTTTTAGTTAACTGATCAAGCATAAACTCTTGGTATTGTATCATGTGAAACTGACAATTTAAAGCTCTAGCTGAGAGAGTAGCTGAAGTGTAAACCTTTTACCCCATCTGTCTAATGACCTTGCTTCCCTTTCAGAAGGAATAGGGTTTTTAGCTATGGTCGCGGCTACTGCCTTGGGACCCTGGGATATAGTTTCGGGGTCTGCAAGTGGGGCCTTGTAAAGGTGGTGATGAGTATCTGGCACCCTGTAAAATCTGTCTGGTTTGGCAGGGGCTGGGGGTAAAGAATCTGGAGCGGAGCAAACATCATTGAAAGCATCATCCACCACAGAGAGAACAGGAGGTATAGCTAAGGGCCTGTGCTGTGGAAGGTGCAAAAAAGTCCTAAGTCTTTTTCTGGAGTCTGAAAAATCCTGTTGCTGCCATTGGAACTGCTCTCGCATGGCATGTAAGGTTTCCCCAAAGGAGAATTCTTCTGGTGGGGAAGCAGCTGGAATGGATTCCTCAGCATCAGAATCTTCAAAATTGGAGAAAGGAGCCTCTGGCTGGTCAGTTATGTCTGATTCATCAGCAGAATCATCAGAGGACACTGGCTCAGGGGGCTCTGCCCTAGGTCTCTTCTCTGGGGGCTGAGAGGCCCTGTCTGGGTGAGATTGAGATCCTCTAATTAATGAAATTAAATCTTCTGCCAAAGTAAGCATTTAAGAACTAGAAGAGGGCCTGGTTGAGGGGGGTTTAACAGGCACTGTTTTAGTAGTCTTGGCTGCTTTAGCCCTGGCGAAGGCCTTAATGGACATGGCTGCTGGAGGCCTAGCAGCACCACATGCTGGGGTAGAGACATCCAAGGGAATGGTGTCTGATAAGTCAGTGGCAACCACCGTAGTGGATAAAATTTCTGAGGCCGATTCAAGAGTGGTAGCAGGGGCCTCAGCTGTAGAAATAGATTCAGCTGTATTTTGATCAGTTTTCTCGGTTTCGGCCGAAACCGAGACACTCGCGGTTTGCTTAACCATGGTTTCGGCCGAAACCGCAGACCGCGAGTGTCGGTCTTTATCTTTGCGTTTTTTGGCAGAATGTGAAGTCGGAGGATCCGACGGCATAATGTACGCAAAATCAGAACCGAAAAACTGTTCTGCAAACTCCGACCGACGCCTAAGCGTTCGTCGGTTGAAAGAAGCACAGGCCGAACAGGCTGCTACGTCGTGGGCTGGGCCTAAACAAGGCAGACAGTAAGAGTGGAAATCTTTATGAGGTATTTGTTTCCCACAGGTTAAACAATTATTAACTTTTTCTGACATCGGCTGAGGCAAGAAAGAGTCCCCAATGGGGTACTTAGCTTTAGAAGTCTTCGAAGTAGTATTCGGTAGAAGTAATCTCTGGATCCGACCGACCGGCACTTGCGAACAGCTTCTGCTTCGGGCGCCACGCGGCAAGAAAGACTGAGGAAAATGGCGTCGGCTGATGCTTTTATACCCGAAGACCAACAGAGATGACGTCGGGTGAAGTGCGACATCAGCCGAAGCCGGACCCGGACTTTGGAATCCGGCCGACTGAAGGGCTGCCTGACGACAGGACAACCCAGTTGTTATGACTGCAGATGCATCCATGAAGGACATCCTCTGGGAGATAAATCTGTCCCTCCAGCAGGTTTTATTAATGTCACATACCAGGTTAAGGTCTTTAGCGTAAGTAACCCATGTAACATTCGACTTTCGGATATGAAGCATTTCCAATAACGAGGGTCAGAGATTGCCTTATGTGCAAGGCAGAGATCACCTCTGAGTAATCTGTATGAAACAGAATAAAGTGACAGTGATTTCAGACAATCCCCATACGACAGATGGTGAAGACCTTGATTTTTCCTTGTGAGGAACCTTTGTAGTTTCTCCAATTGCTGCTGGTGCTTAGAAAGGTACATACCAAAAGGGGTGTCATACTCAATTATTGGCCTGATGAGGGAAGAGTACAAGGAAGTAATAACTTCTGTTTTTCTGAAGGCAATGCACTTACTTATTAGATGAGCAATATACAATGCCCTTCTTACCACTGTTGAGACATGGTGGTCAAAGGTAAGGTTGCTGTCAACCTGTGTGCCCATGTCTCTCACCACTAAGTGCATACTTAAGTTGTTGCTACTGACGTGGTAGTTAGGAACATCGCTTTTACCGAAAGGAATGATGATACATTGAGTTTAAGGGCATGACAAATAAACTAAGATGCTAGAGTTAACTGTTAGATTAAGAATTAGATTACAATAAGAATTTGGATTTTTGGGCAAATATTAGGCATTTATCACATTTATTCATTGTTCAAATGCGCCTATAGTACAGCCAGGATGTCGACTTTGGTAGCCCGCAACAGAGAAACTGGTAACTATATGATATATTTTATATGGAGCCCCAAGACTATTTCTCTTCACTCAATGCGGCCCCGGGCAAGCAAAAAGGTTGGACACCCCTGCTTTACATCAAGACTACAACTATATACAAGTGCAAAGGGATATTGCAGCACTGAGGAATTTGGACATCTACTGTTATGGGCAAGTGCAACTTGCACTACTGCATTATGTTCATTACTCCTTCCCACTGCTGCAGTAGTGGTTAGGCCATATGGATTATCAAAGCCTATTGAGCTGGTGAAGAGGAAGGATACAGATCCAGGACCCATTGGAGAATGGCCATGGTAAAGCTAGATTTGGACCTCAAAAAGGAATCCAGTCTGTAATGCTTTGTAAAAAGTATGTGTAGCGCACCAATGTAGCTACCTCTAGAATGCTTCTAAAGTCCACCTTTTTCAGTGTGGCATTGAATAAGACACGGCTCAAGCAGAATGTGCAGTGACACTACCCGGAAATTCTGGGTCGGAATAGATCTGTCATTGTGGGAATAAAAAAAAGTTGTCTGTTTAGACACAGGGTGTCCCTTTTTTGTTCCTTGATAAGAAATACATAGCTGGTCAAATTTTCTAAAGGGCTTTGTTCTGTCAACTGAGTACCTGAACTGCTTATGCATGTCCAGAGCTTGTAGAAGATTTTCTCCATGGTTTTTAGGTTCTGGGTAGAAAAATAGGAGTTTGATGGCTCAATTGAAAGTAAACTGTGAAACCACTTTGGTTATGAATGAGGGGTTTACACTTAGAGATCCTATCCCTGTGGAAAATCAGATAGGGTTCACCTGGCAAGAGAGCTAGCAACTTAAATACTGTTCTTGCAGAGGTCAGAGCAATGATCAGTACAGCTTTCCAAGTCAGGGACCTTAAATCAGTTTGATGGGCAGGTTCAAAAGTGATGTAGTCAACGTCTCCAACATCAAGCAGAGATTCCATGGAGGAGGAGGAGCAGCAATAATCTGTTTACAAGGAAGTCTCAGTTGTACAACTCCTTTCAGAAATTAGTGATTACCTTTATATTTAAATATAAAGGTAATCACTGGCTTCTTTCCTTGTGTGGTGGTGATCCTTTCAGAAATTGTTTTATTACAAACAGAGAAGAAAGAGGAGAATTCATAGGCAGACATGCTGAAATGGCTGCAAGATATACCTTTACAAAGGAATAAGAGAGGTCAGAGGAAAGTAGCTCACACAAATACTTCAGCACCAATGGTACAAAATCCCTGCTTCTGGTTGTTGGTTAAGCACCAACTAGAAAAATGCATATACTTACCAATACAGGATTTTCTATTAGCAGTACCCGCTGCATAAACCTCATGACATACGTGCCTAAAAGTTATAATAATTAAATCATCCAGGCAGTAAGCTGAAATTGATTGAGATCCGGGTGCATCAAACTTCGTGTCTTGTCTGAGAAGATCAAGTCTGAGGAAGCTTGTAGTTACCCTTGACCAGTTCCATAAGATGGGAGAACTTTTAGTTATGTACTTACCATAACTTTAGATGTTTGGGATCCATCTCGCCTACATTCTGTACTGATGGGCTCGGAGCCGATCCCTTGGCTCCGACTCGGCACGCTATGCTATAGAGCGAGGCCTCTTATTGGCTGAGCTATTTCTTATCCCAGGATGCACCACCACTAATCCCCCAGATCTTGTTTGTCCGCATTCATGCACACATGCACAACTTGTTTATATAACATTGTTAGATGTTTCAAGATGAAATAACAGGATTCAGACCTTCTGATATCCTCTGATCTCCAAGGAAGGGGGAAGGAGGGTGGGTTATTGGGAATGTAGGTGAGATGGATCCCAAACATCTAAAGTTATGGTAAGTACATAACTAAAAGATGTTATGTGATCCTATCTCGCCTACATTCTGTACTGATGGGACAGCGTCCCTAACACCTAAATGCTGGGTGGCTCATTGGAAAACACTCCTGAGCACTGTGGAACCAAATGAAGCTCGTCCTCTAGATGCCACATCCAATTTGTAGTGGAAAATGAAAGTGTGCGGGGAAGACCATGTAGCCGCAGCACAAATGTCACTAATGGCAAGCTTAGAATGAAATGCTATCGAAGTAGCCATAGCCCTTGTAGAATGAGCTTTGACAGAGGTGGTAATATCTTTGTTAGAATAAGAATAAGCTTGAGTAATACAGTCCCTGATCCATTTGGCTATAGTGACCTTTGTGACAGCTTTGCCCAATTTATTGTCTGCAAAGGATACAAACAACTGATCTGATTTCCTTGTTTGTTTGGTCCTGTCTAAATAAAAACGCAACTGCCTGTGGACATCTAATGTGTGGAATATGAATTCCGCTTTGTTAGAATATTTCGGAAAAAAGACTGGAAGTTCCAATGATTGTTGTAGGCAGAAACTGGAACAAACTTTAGGGACAAAGGAAGGATTTGGCCTGAGAGATACTCTGTCTTTGTGAAAAAACAAGTACGGAGGTTTTACAGACAAAGCTTGAAGCTCTGAAACTCTTCTGGCAGAAGTAATCGCCACCAGAAAAGCAGTCTTCCACGATAGAAATTTTAGATCACATGTCGCTGCCGGTTCGAAGGGGGAGGAAGTTAAGGCACGTAACACCACATCGAGATCCCATGGAGGAGCAGGAGGAGAAATCGGAGGTCTTAAAAGCGCAGCACCTTTCAAGAAGGTCTTACACAATCTGTTGCTCATTAAAGGTGGGTTTATAGATTCGTGAAAATTAGAAATCGCTGCCAATTGAACCTTGATGGTAGAGACTGAAGAGCCTTGATTGAAAAGAGAAGTTAAAAATTTTAGTACTTCTGAAACGGGAATAGTGATGGGATCCAGGCCCCGGAGTTGAGCCCAAATACCAAATCTTTTCCATTTGCTAGAATACAATTTCTTTGTAGCAGACTTGTGGGCCGAAGATAAGATGTGTACAACTTCTGGATCCAATGTATGACTCCTGACTATAGTCGGAAGAGGAGGAGCCAAGCCGTCAATTTTAAGGTGTGTAGGGACTGGTGGAATAGTCCCGACTGATGAACCAAAAGGTCTGGGATCTGATCCAGGAACCATGGACCTTCCAGAGCATATTGGAGCAATTAAGATCATTTTGCTCCCCAAGAGAGATGCCTTTTGGATCACCCTGGGAAGGAGAGGAACTGGGGGGAAGGCATAAAGCAAGCCGGTGGGCCAAGGACGGGCTAGTGCGTCCATGGGGCTCTTCCCCGGAGCCGGGGTTAGGGAGAAGAATTTTTTGCACTTCGCATTCAGTGGAGTCGCGAAGAGGTCGCAACACGGAACTCCCCATTCGCTGAAAATCTGATTTGCAACTGTCATGTTCAGAGACCATTCGTGAGGAGACAGGATGGTTCTGCTCAGTCTGTCGGCTATCACATTGGACTTGCCCGGGATATGAGTAGCCACTAGAAAGCGTTTGGTCGAGACTGCCCATTCCCAGACTCTCATGGCCTCTCTGCAAAGAGGATAGGATCTGGTCCCTCCCTGTTTGTTCAGGTACCAGACAACTGACATGTTGTCTGAGTGAACGGCAATTACGCCCTGAGGGAGGTAATCGTGAAGGGCTTGAAGGGACAGAAGCACCGCCCTCATTTCTAGGATGTTGATATGAAGTAGGGTCTCTTCTGGGTGACATTTGCCTTGGACTGACCTGCCCAGGGAATGCCCCCCCCCACCCCATCTGGGAGGCGTCCGTGGTCAAAGTGGCCGCAGGAGGAGGTGGAACAAAGGGTCGTCCCTGATCCAAATTGGAGGGCACTAGCCACCAGTGAAGGTCCCGTTTGCAAGATTCCGTGATCCATATGAGGTGACTGAGAGGGAGTTCCTGAAAGGACCACTGAGCTGAAAGAAGCCACTGGAGAATTCTCATGTGCAACCTTGCCAGGGGGACTAGAAGAACCATGGCGGACATGGATCCCAATAGCTGCAAGACCATTCTGGCTGGGGCTTTGGACCTGGGAAGTAAGGCTCGAACTTGAGTCTGTATGGTTTGTATTCTGTCTGTAGGTAGATAGACCCGCATTCGGTTTGAGTCTATCTCTACCCCTATGAATCTTATGCGTTGAGATGGCAGCAACACAGACTTTGGCCAATTGAAGGTGACTCCAAGGGAATTACCCAGTGATATAGTGGCCTGTAGGCTCCGCAATAGTAGATGCTTGGAGATGGCAGTTAGGAGCCAGTCATCTAGATACGGAAACACCTGGAATCCTAGACTTCTCAGGTGAGCAGTAACGACCGCCAAACACTTGGTGAACACCCTGGGGGCTGTGGTGAGACCAAACGGCAGCGCGCGGAACTGAAAATGACTGCCTCCTAGGCTGAAGCGCAGATGTTTCCTGGACGCTTGATGTACCATAATATGGTAATAAGCATCCTTGAGATCTATGGAGCACATCCAAACACCTTTCTCCAGCAATGGGAGAATGGTTTGTAGGGTGACCATTCGGAACTTGGACTTTCTGACTGAACGGTTTAGAATACTGAGGTCCAAAATGGGTCTCAAGTCCCCGGTCTTTTTTGGCACCAAAAAGAATCTTGAGTAAGTCCCTAATCCGATCTGGTCTGCAGGGACCGGTTGGATGACTCCTTTTTGCAGCAGCTTTGAAACTTCTGATGCTGCAGTTTCCCGTTGACTGGGTGGCGGGTCCGGGATTTTTTTGGACTGAGGTGGAGAGTGAGAGAAAGGGATGGTGTAACCTCCGGCGATAATTCGAAGCACCCATCGGTCCTGAGTGATACCTTCCCAGGCTTTTAGGTGCTTCGAAAAATGACCCCCGACTGGCTCCGGAGCTGCACAGTCGGGCAATCCCTCAGGGACTGTGAAAGGCTGAAGAGCCACGAAAGGACTCGCGGTCTCCAGTGTTGCGAGGGCCTCTGCCGCCTCTGGGACGGCATCTTCCGGAAGAATTTCCCCCTCCCCTGCCTCTGGAAGGGGGATCATCCTGCTGAGAGGGGTAAGGCTTCTGAGATCTACGGAACCACATTTTCCCTCCTCTTTTAGCCTTGGGATAAGGCCGAACGGAGTGGAAAATCGTGCCCCTACGGCAGTCAAAGTCTTACCCTCCTGCTGCAGCGGTCAGTGTGTCCTTTACCTTGGGTCCAAACAGGAGGACCCATCAAAGGCGTCGGCAAAGGAAGACTTAAAGGCCTCCATGAAATGACACAGGCGGAGCCAGGCTTGTCTCCGTAGAGCAATGCCTGTACCGCTCTACTCGCCTTCGGCCGCATAAGAAATGAGCCTCATGGACGAGTTTGAAATGGACGACAGTGTAGCCAGCTGAGAGCCAACCGTCTGGGCCAGCTCCTCAGGCAGGTTACCCAAGAGGGTATCGGAAAGTTCTTTAATCAGATCCCTCTGAAATCTGGTAATGTCCCTAAGGTAGTTCAAGGACCTTAATGTAAAGGCCGCTGAACTTAGGGTGCGCTTTCCGTACCGATCCATGCTCCTAGACTCCTTATTAGGAGGATGGACAGACGTCGAAGCCTCTGCTACATCTTGCTGGGTAGCAGATGCCACCACCAAAGCATCTACAGCCACACCTTTAGTTAGGAACTCTTTTTCAGGGGGTGCTGAGAGGAATTTATTAGGACGAGCAGGCACCGGTTCCACAGAGTCTGGGTGTTCCCACGCCCTTCGACAGATCAAATCCAAGAGCTCGTGTCGGCGGAGACACCCAGGAGGCGGAGGGCTGAGCCCCGAAGGCCTTAAGGAACACCGACTCATCAGCAGAAGGGGGTTTGGACTGCCAGCCTCCTCGTTGTTTAAGGGCTTCCAGGATGTCTGCAAAGGAGACATCATCCGAGGACGACTTAGGGGACCCTTCTGCATCATCGAGATCAGTGTCTGATGTAAGAGACTCATCAGGGGAGTCAACGTGCTTCCTCTTGCACGATCTTTTCCTGGGGGGTTCTTCCGAAGAAGCTTCAGAAGGACCTCCAGGAGGGGGGGGGGGACCCAGTGGGGGTAACCTCAGGCCCCGGGGCTCCGCTGTCTAAGGACAGGGGGACTGCCAAAGACCCAGTCTCGGTATGCAGGGAAGGAGATGGGGAGACTGTGGAGGTAGCCAAAGATGATTTGGCTAACGCACTCCTCATAGCCCTGAAGGCGGGACCACCAGAATCCCGGGAGGGTCCCACCTCCGTGGCCACGATGGTAGACGGCACTCCCACAGCCGACACACCGAGAGGAAGACTTGGGACCGAAAACATCAGTCCCGAAGCATCCCCCCCGGGGCCGACGGAAGAAGTCCGCGTACCGAACTCCGACTCAAGAGCCGGAGTTGGAGTAAGGGTCAGGCCAGACCCTAAAACCTCCACCGGTTCCACCAGTACTGGCTCCAACGGTGCCGAGGCTGTTGGAGGAGGAACCATAGTAGCAGGGTGGACCATCAGCTCCGAAGCCGAATGGGCTGGAGCCGAAACTAACTTTTGGAACACCGGAGACTGGAAGAGTCTTAGGAGCACCCTGTTGATGTCCGAATCAGACATCTTGGAGGATCTGGACGATACCGATCGGGTCCGAACCGATTTCTCCATCGGCTCCATAGGACTAGGGGACCGGCTCCGAATGGATTCTATAATTATCGGTTCCGAGGGAGATCTCAAGGCAATTTCCCTCGGTGCCGATGAGGACTTCGCTCGAAGGAAGAGTCTGAGCCGGCAAGCCTCATCGGCTCCAATATCAGTGGAGCCGATGAAGGTGACCCGCCTCTCGATGCCCCAGTCCTCGGCTCCGAAACCAGAGGGGTCGAGACTGGAGGCATCGAGGCAGACCGTTCCGCCCTCGGCAAGTCCGTGGAGCCGATGGAGAAGTCTGCCTAGGTTTTTTGGCAGTCGGTTCCGACTGACTGGTCGGAGCCGACGCTTTTTTCTTTTTTGAAGGAGAGGAAGAAGAAGATAAAGCCTCCTCGAAGGATGGCTTAATTAACCCCTTAAGGATTAATTTGTTTTTCCTCTCCTGGAGGACCCTTGATGAGAAGGCATGACACACGCTACATGATTCTTGTAGGTGCTTGGCGCCTAAACAATAAACGCACGAGGAGTGGTCGTCCGTTATGGACATCTTATAACCACACCTCGCGCACTTTTTAAACCCGGAGGGTCTATGCTCTTTGGACATGTCTAAAGAGAGATAACACACCTGTCTAAAGAGAGGTAACACACCAAAACTAGCAGTTTAAGTTCAAAAAATATAAAGTTTTTTTTTTTTTTTTTTTTTTTTTTTTATGAAACAACAATACAGTTGCACAAAAAACCACAGAAAGAAAGGGTCAAGACCCTCAAAAATGGGTACTTGACTCACAAATAAAACGCTAGAATAGCAAATAGCAAAAGGGGAAGGCCCCTCTAACTAAAACGGGAAACCTTCCCTTAACGAAAAAGACAAATTTCTCAACAAATTTAACAAATACACACTCATATCACAACAATAGCTGTTAAAACAGCTTTTGGGTTCAAAACAAGCAAATTCCTGACAGGAAAAGCCTAAATAAATTAGTACTTAGCCCAGCCAAGTTGAGACCACGTCTTAGCTTGTAAGCGGCAAACGAGATCTGGGGGATTAGTGGTGGTGCATCCTGGGATAAGAAATAGCTCAGCCAATAAGAGGCCTTGCTCTATAGCATAGCGTGCCAAGTCGGAGCCGAGGGATCGGCTCCGAGCCCATCACTACAGAATGTAGGCAAGATAGGATCACATAACATCCAATGTTGTCTGGGCCAAAAGAGGAGTCACAATGATTTTTGGGGTATCCTTCTAAATCTTCAGAATTACCCTGGAGATCAGTGGAAAGGGTAAAAATGGATAAAGGAACACTCCCTTCCATGGAAATGAAAATGAATCTATTTTCTAGGCTTGAATGCAAGGAGATCTGAAACAAAATGTGGCTAGCTGTCTGTTTTGAAAAGAGGCAAACAGATCTATGTGAGAAGGTCCCCACAACTGGATCAGTTTCTGAAAGACCCTCTTGTTAAATTTCCATTCATGAGGATATGTCCTGGTCCTGCTCAGTTTGTCTACCATGATGTTTTGCTCAGACAGAACACAAGATGCTTGGAGAGCTAATAAATGCTAAAGTGCTAACTCCCAAGTCAACAGAGCCAACCTGCATACAGGGTACAACCTTGAACCTCTCTGCTTATGTACCACACAAAGTGGTCCTGAGGATCAAATATGATGGAAAGACTTTATGGCTTGGATAACAGTTAGCATCTCCTTTATCTTGATGTGCTTTAGTTTGTTTAAAAGACTACATGAGCCTTGCATCATTATCCAGTGGAAACGACTCCCCAAGCTAAATCTGAACCATCTGTGGTGAGAGATGGGTTTGGGGTCTGAGGACAGAAGTAGAGATGTGAGAGGAGTTGAATTTGTTGTTTCCATAGCAGCTCCCCGTTTATAAAGTTGAAAACTGGAATTTGATACTCCAGAGGATGTAAATGCTGGGCTCATGCCTTTTTTTTTAAACCACTGCATCTTCCTCACGAGTAAACTGACTAGAGGAATCATGATAATCCATAGAAGCCAAGAACCATAGGACCTGGAGAAGTCTGAGACTGCCTAGAGAAGTTCAGGAAAAAAATCCATTAAAAATTCCACTTCTGTCAAAAAGGCCTTTTGAAAAGAAATACCTATAAGGCAGTCCACAAACACAATCCTGCGAAATGGGAACAAGGAGGATTTTGCAATATTTATCTGGAAACCCAGATTGGTCAAAAGAGACACAACTCAAGTAATTTACTCTTGACATCTGGAATAAAGATTCTGTATATTTAAAAAAAAGTCATCTAAATAAGGAAAATGTAAATGCCATTCAGCTTGCAGTAAGCTACTACTGAAGCTAGACATTTTGTGAATACTCTTGGAGCTGTAAATTATTTATATGTCTTTGTTTATCGGGAAAGTCCAACTGGATAACACCTCTTTTCAGCAGCGGCCAGGGGAAGAAAAACTTCATTTGTTTACATTGCATTATACTACGTTCCAGTTAAGAATAAGCTAGTTATATTTCTATTTACATGTACACAAAAACAGTAGCTACATTTATACATTCTGATATTTTACAGAGGTGGAAGTTACTAAAGAAAAAGCCCATGTGCATCTTAGTGGATTGTACAGGCAGCAGTCATGTATAAAAAATGTTTTGTCATTTCTGTGAGATGTTGAGTGTATTCTGTTTAAGGAGAGTATTTAGAGATAATCATGTGCTGGACACAAAGTCTCAACCTTATGAAGAGCATGTGTAGGACCAGGACTGGTTAAGATGTTGTTTAAGCAGTGGTTTAAAATTATTGAGTTTGTTGGAGAGTTTTACTTATGTGGGGATACTACTCCAGAGTTTAGCAATGTATTGGAAGTAGAGCAAGTCTCCTGCAACATTATTTGACTTACTTGTAAGTTATAAGATGTTGCTACTAGAGCAGAGGTCCCTCGCTGGACAGTAGGTAGGTTAAAAAGTTATATAGTGCAGGGCATTTTTATGGATGATGAATGAGTGTGTGCTGTAGTTAATTGTGAATATGTTAGGTAGTTGTGTAGTTCAAACCAGTTTAATTGTTTAAGCTATGACAATGGTGGATCCTATGAGAGAGATTGGTGGCAAATTTAGCAATTTTATCGAAACAGGAAGCAAGTTTCTTTCTACGAATATCGTTTAAATTTGTTAGGACAGGAGCGGAGTGTAAGAGAGCTGGCAATAAGGTGGTGGCCAGAGTTTTCCTTGCAGTATCTGTAAGGAATCCATTGATCCTATAAACACAACCTAGTTTCTGGTGTGTAGCTTTAATGACCTGCAGTATATGCTGGTCATATTTAAAACCGTCATCTATTATAACGCCTAGAAGTTTACTGTGAGTTACGGTTTCAATGACAGTATTTGCTGATTTTATTGTACAAAATGCCTTTGATGTTGGCAACACTTCGAAGGTAAAAAGCATTGCCTTAGTTTTTTCTTGGGGTTGAATAGGAGATTTGATTCTTTGAGCCACAGAGGAGAAATTTTTGGGTAATGTCTTGGAGCTTATTTATTGTAGAGGCCACACACATTAATGCTGAGTTGTTTACATACTGAACTAAACCAGCATGGTGTGTGCAGGTATAAATATATTAAGTAAGAGAGGACCCCAGGATAGAAACGTGAGGGACATGACACCTGTAGTTAACTGGATGAAAAGATGAGTAGGTTTGTTGCCATTTAACAGCCTGTTGCCTTGCAGATAGGTAACTAAGAAACCACAACAAGGAGTACTATGAAAGTCCAACTGGAGAGAGTCGAACAAGCAGTTGCTGGTGGGAGACGGTATCAAATGCCTTTGACAAGTCTAAGAACAATGTGGACACAAAAGTAAACACAAAGTAAACTGAATAATAAGGCAGAGAAAGTACAGTTTTGTACCTACCATAAATGTAGATGTTCGAGTGCTAATACAGCTACAGTCATAACAGATGGGTTCTCCTGCCGTCAGGCGGGTCCTCGGTCGGCCGAATTCCAAAGTCTAGGTCCGGCGTCGGTTGTCGTCGCTTCTTCCCTGACGTCAGTGCGACAGGGGTATAAAAGAACCAGCCGACGCCATTTTCTTCAGTTTTTCTTGCCCCAGATGTCAGGTGCCCCCAGAAAGAAGGCAATACATAAAATTATGTAACAATGCAATGCAATATAATCAAAGACCAGTAGTTGCAAGCAAATACACCATAAAATAAGACCCCTAGAGGGGAAGGAGGGAGGGAAACCTGGACTGCAGCTGTATTAGCACTCGAACATCTACATTTATGGTAGGTACAAAACTGTACTATGTTCATCGTGCATACAGCTGCAGTCATAACAGATGGGTAGAATCCCAAAGCTAAGAAAGGGGTGGTAGGCACTAGGTGGAGCTAGGAGGAGCCAAAATGCCCTGCAAGACTGCAGTGGCAAAGCCTGCTCTAGATTTGGAGTATAATGGTAGGTTGTAGTGCTTAGAGAAGGTATGCACAGAACTCCAAGTGGCTGCTTCTAAAATATCCTTGGTAGGAACTCCTCTGAGGAAGGCTGCAGAGGTGGCTGTGGCCCTGGTAGAATGAGTTCTAATGCCTGTAGGTACAGTTTTGCCATGAAAGGAATAGCAAAAGCGTATGCAGTGGGCTATCCATTTTGAGATTGTCTGTTTGGATATTGACTTTCCTTGAACTCCTACCGCATAGGCCACAAAAAGCTGTTCTGATTTTCTGAAAGGTTTTGTTCTGTCCAAATAATAATGCAGTTGTCTGTGGATGTCCAAGGAATGCAGTAAACTCTCCCCTTTGTTTTGAGGATTAGGATAAAAAGTAGGTAAATGTATGGCCTGATTTAAAGCTACCCTGGATACCACTTTAGGCATAAAGGACGGGTTGGTATGTAATGAAACTCTGTCCTGATGGAAGATGATAAAAGGCTGGACAGCCATAAGAGCCTGTAGTTCTGAAACTCTACGAGCTGAAGTGATATAGCCAGAAGGAAAGCTGCTTTCCAGGACAAATATTGTAAATCTGATACGGCAGCTGGCTCAAAAGGAGGCAAAGTCAGTTTTTCCAGAATGAAATTAAGATCCCAAGCAGGTATTGGTTGTTTTCTTGGAGGTCTTAAATTCTTAGCCCCTCTGAGGAACTGTCTTAATAGAGGGTGAGAGAATAAAGGTGGATCAGTGTTGTATTCTGCAGAAATGGCTGAGGCATGGATTTTGATGGAGGAGAACGAAAGTCCATTGCTTAGTAGTTCAGTCAAATATTGTAGTATTTGAGGTAAATTCAGTTTTCCAGGGCACTGGCCCTTTTTCTCATTCCAAACACAAAAACGTTTCCATTTTGCAGAGTAAGCTTTTCTAGTTGATGGCCTTCTGGCCTCCAAAATGACATCCTGCACCTCCTTGGAGAGCAGGGCCTGCTGCGATGCTAAGGAATCTTCCATGCGGCTAGATTGAGTGTTTTCAGTTGACTGTGAAGAGATTTGAAGCTGTGCTGAGTCAGAAGAAGAGGCATTAGAGGCAGGGTCCATGGTGGGGAATGCGTCAGGCTCCTCAGGAGTGGGTACCAGTGTTGCCTTGGCCATTCCGGAGCAATGAGGATCATCTTTGGTCTGTCTGCTCTGGTCTTCAATAGGACTTTGGGCAGCAGAGGAAGAGGTGGGAAGGTATAAACTGTCATTGATGTCCAACTGAAAGAGAGAGCGTCCACTCTCCAGGCCTTTGGATGGAAGATCCTTGAGCAGAATTTTGTCAATTGATGGTTTTTGTGGGAGGCAAAGAGATCTATGTCTGGCCTTCCCCATTCTTGGGTTATTTCTGTAAAAACTTTTGGATGCAACTTCCATTCGTGTGGATCTGTCATATTCCTACTTAGGTTGTCTGCCAGCGTGTTTTCCTTGCCTGGCAAGTACTGTGCTTGTAGTTCCATTTGTAAGTCCATGGCCATGTTCCAAAGTGACATGGCCAGTCTGCATAGGGGATAAGAATGTGTTCCTCCCTGCTTGTTTATGTACCACATAACTGTGGTGTTGTCTGTTCTTATCAGTAGCTGGCCTGGTTGTAGAAGGTCCTTGAAAGCTGTAATAGCATTTATCACTGCTAGCATTTCTTTTGATTGATGTGAAGGTGCTTTTCTTTTTGGGTCCATTTGCCCTGAATGCACCGGTCTGTCATGTGTGCCCCCCAGGCATAGTCCGAGGCATCTGTTGTGATGACTTGATTTGCTTGAGGCTTGCTGAATGGAAGACCTGTGTTTGTTTGGCATGCTTGAGCCCACCACAGAAATTCCTTTTGCAGACATGGAATTAGTGGTATTATTGTTTCCAAACTGTGGCTGTGTTGAGACCATATGTTTTTTAGGTACCATTGTAGTTTTCTCATATGCGCTTTGCACATGGGATTAGTAAGATGCAAGATGCCATGAATCCCAGAGCCTGCAGGATTTTCCTTGCAGTCAGCCTGGTGCAATTTGCCAGTGTTCTGAAATATTGAATTAGCTGCCCCTGCTTCTCTGGCGTGAGGTAGGCCATCTGGGTGTTTGTGTCCAAATTGGCACCCAGGAAAATTATCTTCCGAGAGGGTATTAGTCTTGATTTCTCTTTGTTGACTGTGTATCCTAGAGAGTTTAATAACATTATTACATAAGCCAGATGTTTCAGAAGAATGTGCTTGCTGTCCGCTTGGATCAGGCAGTCATCCAAATAAGGGTATATCTGTATCCCTTGAAGTCTGCAGTAGGCAATTACTGATGCCAGGCATTTCGTGAATACTCTGGGCGCAGTTGATAAACCAAAGGGCAATGCAGAGAATTAATAATGGGTTGAACCTGCAAGAAATCTGAGGTATCTTCTGCAATTTTGTCTGATTGGGACATGCAGATATGCCTCCTTGAGGTCCAATGTTACCAGCCAAGACTCCTTGCCCAGCATGGGAAGAAGTTGCTGTAGAGTGAGCATCTTGAATTTTGGTATGAGTAGGAATGTGTTTAGGATGGAAAGATCCAAAATAGGTCTCCAATCTTTTCCCTTCCTTGGCACCAGAAATAGCCTGGAATAAAAACCTTGACCTTGTTCGTGCGTAGGTACCTCTTGAATAGCTTTCATGTTTATAAGATCTGAAATTTGTTTTTGTGCCTCTGCCCTTTGATTGTGTGGCAGGTTTGGCATGCCTTTCATTTTTGGAAAGGTATGAAAATGGAATTTGTAGCCTCTGTTTATAATGTTCAGGATCCATTTGTCCTTTGTGACAATATGCCATTTTGAGAATAGTGCCAGCTTTCCTCCTAAGGGGCTGCCATTTGAGACCTGGTTGGCATGCAAAGGGGAAAGTCATTGGTTTTGCTTTCTGAAAGATTGCGAGTTGTCCTCACCACCTCTTTGTGTAGGAGCTTGCCATTGTCTGCCTCTGTCTGAGCCTTGTGTTTGTCCTCTGCCCCTCGGCCTGTATCTGCCTCTTTGGGGTCTGTCTGTGGCAGGAAAGGACCAGTTTTGGAAGGCCAATTTCTACTAAAAGCGTGGGGTTGAACCTGCAGAAATTCTTTCACAGTTTGCATTGATTTAGCCTTTTCCTCCATTTTCCATAATACTTCCTCAGCATTTGCCCCAAATAGTACATCCTTTTGAAGAGGGGCGTCTAGTAATTTAGCTTTGACATGATCAGGCAAGGCTTGTTCCTTGAGCCAGGCATACCTACGTATGACTGAGCCTGTAACAGCAGCTCTACATGAGGCCTCTAGAGCATCAAAACCACATTGTAAGGTATATTTACCCACTTGTTCTGCACTATGCATCAAATCCTGCAACTCCTTCATGTCTGGTTGTTCAGGTTGTGACATTTTACTTTTCAATTGAGAACAGAAACTGTTGGCATTTTAGCATATGAAACTGACAGTTTAAGGCCCACATGGATAAGGTAGCCGAGGTATATACCTTTTTTCCCCACCTTTCTAAGGATCTGGAATCTCTCTCGGAAGGCAATGGGTTTTTGGCAATGGAGGCCTTAACTCCCTTGGGCCCCTGTGAGATGGTTTCTAGGTCACCAGCATGGCTTTTGTATAGAAATTGGTGTGAGTCAGGAACCCTGTAGTACCTGTCAGGCTTAACTGGAGCTGGAGGAAGAGAGTCCGGGTTAAGGCAAGCCTCCGAGTAAACATCATCTAGGATGTCCAGGACAGGAGGTATAGCCAGAGGCCTGTGCTGGGGTAACAAAAGAAATTCCCTGAGCCTTTTCTTGGAATCTGAATAATCCTTGTCTTCCCAGTGGAAGTGTTCCCTTAAGGTATGCAGAGTTTCACCAAATGAGTAATCCTCAGGGGGGGATACAGAAGAAATAGATTCCTCTGCATCAGAGTCTTCAAAAGGGGAGTAAGACTGTTCCTGATAATCAGAGTGCTCTGAAATAATGGAGCCCTGATCAGAGGGGGAATCTTCCTCCACTCTGGGTCTTTTGTCCGGAGG